>NC_061509.1:85048106-85291668 GCF_022539505.1 Lolium rigidum
GAGGATGATATGACGGCGTTGTCACTCTTGTTTTTCTGGTTTTTGTGTGTTTTATTATCTAAGTCTTGTAAGGCAGCTATCGTGTCCCCTGTCGTGCTAGTGGATGTGTTTTGTAAACATGCATGATCTCGTTAAGTAATGATGAACCGTGTTGGCCAGTTAATCGCGAAAAATGCATGGTTAATCATGTGATCCACAAACTAAGTAAAAAACAAACAATGCGAGTACAAATTTGTAGCAATATATCTTGCTCGAGAGTACACTACTTCTAAATCCTTTATTTCATATTACAAATTTAGTTCTTATAACCCAAGAGTACAATTACAATACCTGAAGAATCGCTATAATCCGAAGCATTGACACAATTTCGTTCAGCTTCATTACAATTATTTTCTTCAGGTGCTTCATGTCCTTGTTTAGTGCATCTTGCTTGCCGTAGTTCTCCATCTCCTCCGTTTTCTTCAACCACTTCTCCTTCTAGGGGAATCAGCATAGGTGAGTTTGGTGGAACAATACCCTTCTTCACGAGCAGATCCGCGTACTTTTCAATCCAATACCAGAAGTTGCATCCTCCTCTAACCGGCTAGAAATAACGAACATTAATCATACTTACAATTTTGGCACAAGTCCCGATGATAATAGACGGATATTGAATAACATTAAAAACATCTTACATTGTGATTATTGCACCCGACGAAATCGCCGGCGTTGGACGTTGTGGAGGCTGTTTTCCTCTCCACGACGCGCCACCGGCAGCTCGTGCACTTGATCATAGGGAGAGGACCATAACTTGGGTGCCGGATTATAGTGGCCGAGCTCGAGGAAGACATGACTTTGCCGGCGGCACGACGTTCGATCTAGAGTAGATGAAGTCGTAGGTAGAGGCGTTGAAGGGGAATTGTAGGGTTTCTACCTTGCTCTCGTTCTTAATAAAGCGTCCTTTACCTGGGCCCGGGCCGCACCGGCTAATCTAATGGCCCATCTGTTAATGGTCAACGCACCGCGCGCGCAATTACCCCACGTCCTTCGTGCGATGAAGGAAACTACCATAACTTGACGCACGATAATCACGAAGATTGGCAGGGTAAGCTCGTCTTCCACATTTTTTAGGCGCCAGCACTCTCGCCCAACGCCGCCGCCATCCGTGAGATCTGACTACCGCCGCCTCCCTCCCCATCCCCTTATCGGCGAGAAAGCCTCCTCTAGCTGCTCACAAGACATGCAAACATCGAGGTATTGCCTTGCCTTATTGCTTGTATGCGTACGTGTTCTTTGTTTGGGATGTTTCGTACGTATGATATCCTTATAGCTTTTGTGATTATGGTGAGATCATAGGCAGTAATCGATGTCAATATAATTGTTCTTTGAATTTTAGATCTTAACACTTGTTAGTGGAAATTTTTGTTCAACGCAAATCATCGCTTTGATAAAGATAGCGGATAGAATTATGATCTAAGAAAAATATCCGGCCCTTTCATACGTAACATAAATATGACTTCAGAAATTATGTTGCATGGCATTATACTTGCACACAAATTTTGACATTTATCTACTCGTTTTTATGAACAGAGAAGTTGAAAATTGGTGTGTGCGATGTGGATCGTTGGGTGGGCTTTGTAACAAGAATGACACAAGCTCAACGATGTAAACTCGTCGAAGCTGATTTACAAAGCTTGATTCACATGAAGAGTATAAGTCCACGATCGTCTATACTTAGCCTCATGTTTAAGGCATTTGACGCGAGTCGTAAACATTCAACTTGCAAAAAGATCAACCCTCGATTACTATAAAAGGAGTCGATGTGGAGGAAATTTTTGGTCTCAAGGACAAAGCAACAGATGGGCTGGATATTGACACCATCCTTTATGAGGATGGGGAATATGCAGAAAATGATATACCATCTCGTTTTCTGAACAAGTCCACCGGCAGTCTGAGTATTGATGGATTGATCTCGGACGCAATCAAGAGCGGATTAGCCGACGCTGACTTCCTTCGAAGAGCTGTTCTTGTGGCCCTTGAGTACAGTTCTTGCACCACAGTCCAGCAAACAGCTTCCGTTGGAGTATTGGACAATTGTTAAGTACGTGTCACGTTTGAAGAATATGAACTTCAATGGTTTCACACGTTCTTATTTAATTAACAATATAAAGAAACTGCAAAGTGAACATGAGATGGTGCAATGGCCCCGCGGCAACCTAGCCTCGCTTCAGGTATATTTGTCCTCACCACGTCCACTCTCTTAAAAAAAATCCAACAATGTATAAAGGTGTTTAAGCATGTTGTGCCAACATATGCGTATATTTACTATGAAAAAGTGCACCCAACTGGTTCACAATTGACGTCATCAAAGCCGTTGATGAGGAACTGATGAGAAGAAGAGGCGAGTAAGAGAGACAACATTGAATACCAACATGGACGAGGAACAGTGCTTGGTAAGTTTTCTCTTACTCATGTACTATTATCTTCATCATTTCATGTGGACTTACATCATCACTTCATGTGGACTTACATCATCACTTCATGTGCATTCCTTCTAGATTGACGACGACATATCTGCTAACCACGTAGAGGAGGTGATCCACACACCCGACGTTCCTCCAAGATCAAAGAGGAAGCAAAGTAAAAGAGCTAAAGCTTCGGGTTCAGTGGATGATTCAAGAATGGAGGTCATGGTTGAGCAGATTCTGATTAAACCGACTCAATCACATAGACACATCACTAAGCAAACATATGGACAAAGTTGCGTACGTATCTGCTCGGGTGACATGGACTATTTTTTGTATGCTTCTATCTGCTGAAATGCATCTCTACACAGCATGACATTAATTACCTTCTGAATTTTGTTCTGCAGAAAGTCCTAAAAATGCTTAACGCGAAAGGAGTTGCGTACAGGGCAGGCAAGGCTGACATGTCTGATGACGAAGATCAGGAGGTGGAAGACAAAAAGAAGGAGCGGCCTCCACACCTAGCCATGGCGTCCTTCCGCCTAAAGATTTCATGGACTTTGACGACATCAAGTCAGACGGCACTCGCATCATTTTTGAATTCGGCTAAGGATCAACATGACGATGAATTGGAAGATGCAAGTAAGAAGAGTGAGCCGATGGATGATTCGAACTTCGTGACACCCACCAGACAAGAAGAAGACTCGCTAATGCTGGGTACACGACACCGAGCGCCTAAGCGAGGAGACACCCCGAAGTACCCATAATCATCGACGACAAGGCTACACCTGAATCGTCCTGCTCGGCAACTATTGATTTAACTCTTCCGGATGCATTAGAAGAATTTGATAGCTTGAACACGATCTGCCGTGAAAGCGATAGAAAGTGGGAAGAAGGAGGAGAAAAAAGATGATGTATGTGGCAAAAAGGAGGAGAAAAAGGAAGATGTCTTCTGGGAAGCGCAAACGCAGAGCTCCTCGCAAATTAAGTTCCCCAAGCATTGTGATGACCGAGAACTGTCCTAAACGGTTTCCACGCCGGTCGTAAAAGGTATATTTTCTGAAATATTTTGCACTATATCAAGGAATCTTGTTCACATAATTAACTATATATGGTTGTTGTCGATAGGTCCCGATGCTTTGTTCAACAACGAATATGCCACGGACGGATCAAATCCGCCGACACCGGAGATAATTGACGCGGCTGCCGAGTATATTCGGATAACATGCAAATCTCACAAAAAAACGGCGAAGTAAGATCGTGTACGAGAATGAAGACGGGACCGTGGCGAGGGCTGATTTTCTTAAACCTATCCTTGACCGTGGATGGCTGTGCGGCACTCGTAAGTCCAACAACCGATGTCATCCTTCTATTTCTCCTAGGCTTGAATATATATGTGCTCTGGAGTGATCACCTGTTTGAATTATATGCAGGTCATTGAGTGTTACTTGGCTGAGCTGAGATTAAAATTGAAGGATAGGACAATATGCCCTGCTCGGAGGGCAAATTCTATAGTCGAAAATCGACCGAGAAGGCAGCGATGGAAAAAAAAAACCTTGACACGACGGATATTGCAGAAATGTCAGGTTGCTACGAAAGATGCGAGCTGGAATATTTTGGCACTAACAAGGTAATGATTGCTTGTACATTATTAAGTGAGAGGTTTCAAAATTAACTATTAATGCATTAATTATTAACTATGTATTTTTTGTAGGCTTATTTCTCGGTTAACATTTCCAAATGCCACTCGGGTCACCGTCGTCATGCACAGTGACAAGAAGGAATTTCAGGTGCTAGACTCGTTATGGCGCCTTGAAGCAGAAGCAAGAATTTTGTGGAAAAGCTGGTATGACTTTTGATCACGGAATGTAAGACCACCTTTTGGTACTCAGTTGCAACTGTACTTAAATTTTATGCTTCACAGAGAGAAGAAATCTTGAAGGACGTCGAGTTTGCGAACAATGAGATATCAAGAAAGAAGTATCCAGACGTTTCGAAATGGGAAATTAGAAGATACCCAATACCTATGCAAACTGATACGTGAGTCTACCGTTAATCTTACGCCATTACTATTGATGCCTATATGCAGATAGTTTACCTCGATCTATATGCAGGAACTCATGTGGACTGTTCTGTTAGCATGTATGGAGCAACCTGGGATGGAGATAAACTAACGGCCGAATTTTCGCAGGTTACCTCTTATCTATAGTATCTTTGTTACACACATGTTTATCTCTCCCGGTAATCTAAACTACATAATAATTGTTGCAGGAAACGATAAACAAGAACAGGAATATGACTGACCGCCAAAATTATAATGGCAGAATCAAACATGCACGAGAAGGCGAAGAAGGATGTCCTTGACATCGCGGCGAAAGCACGTGCGTAAAAAACATTATCAGATATTATTTGCACTAGTTGTAATGCTAGGGTGGATTTGTGTCCGGAAGGTCTCATAGACCTGTAGAACTTTTTTACTTTGGGTGTTGAACTTATTTGGGGTTGATGTTATTTGTTCCACAATGAGATAAGTACTTTTTTGCACGATAAAAAGTACAGATAAGTAATTCAACCTTTCGCACGTACATAATTCAAACGAGTAGCACACGACATGACATAGAAAAAGCGGGAAACATAACAAACACATGTTAAAACTAATGAAACTAAACATGACCATCCTCAAGTAGCCCCGGCAGCCTTCACCGCCATCGTGAACTTCACTCCTCCTCCTCCTCCTCCTCTTCGTCGAAGTTGTAGGGAAGGGTGTGCATCATGTTGCGCGTGGGAAAGTGGCACTCAAAGTTGGTGTAGATGTTGAACGTAGTGAATGCTATGAACTCGCAGCCGCACCAAAAGACTTTGCCGAGGAGCTCGTACGCGTCGTAGCGGTTGGTGAAGGTGACCGTGAGGAACAAGAGGAAGGCGCGCGTGGGTCACGGGCCTCGTCGAGGCGAAACATCACCGGCGCGTCCGAAGGGAGGTGGGCAAAGCCGGCGGTGAGGAACGCGCGGGCGAGCTCGACCGGTCCCCTCCACCCGGAGATGGCCCACACGCGGAGTGTGTTCTCCACGACGACGCCCGACGGGTAGCGTCGCTCGGGCACGGTAGGAGGCCGACGGAAGACCGGTGCGTTGAACCGCATCCTACCGGTGCGTTGCAAGGTCTTGGGTGGGGATTAGCTTCAAGTGGAGAATATATGGATTGTGTGTCGCGCCGAGTGAAGAGGGAAAGAGGGGGTATAAATAGGGCGCCAAATCGATCAATTACAATGAGGCGCGCCTTACAATGAAACGTCGCGCGTGTGTGTATCCGTGTCAATGCGGTGCGCCTGATTCAGTCTTCCTTTATTGCTCTGAATCGTCGACCATAAATGGCTCTGAATCGTCGTCTGCCTCGCTGAGCGCTCGAGCTGGTGCGGCGCATGCATGGCGAAGTCCGCGACGGGACAAAACCGTGCACACGGTCCGAACCACGTCTCCTCCCTAGACTAATCATGCCGCGGAGTGAGCCTCTCGCGGATCGCCGTCGCTCGGCGGATCGCAGCCGTGCACGGCCTCCATCCAACGGCGTAGAGCTAGGTATTGTAGGGCCCGCCCGGAGTCGCTTCGGCCGCCACGTGAGAATGGCCATTCCTCGGCTCCCGAGCGGCCGCCGCCCACCTCTGCCAATGAAGTTATGGCGCGCACGGAGCTATTGGCGACGCCACGCGTGCCCATCGCCCGCCGCCCACCTCTGCCAATGAAGCTATTGGCGACGCCACGCGTGCCCATCGGCCGCCGCCCACCTCGCCAATGAATTTGTCGGCGACGCCACGCGTGCACGGCGGCCGCCGCCGACCACGGTTGCTCGGGGCATTACATAGCGGCGCTCGTTCGGCTGCCTCATCTACTCCCGCACAAACCCTAGCCGCCGCAGAACCTGCACCGTAGCGCAGCCCACCCACAAGCCCACGAAGGAATCCATGGCTGGTTTTGGTGGGCGGCGAGGCGGTCGAGGCCGTCGAGGCCGAGGGCGCGGTCGCCGTGCTGGAGCAGCATCACCCAGCCGCTCGTCGTCGCCAGCGCCGTCATTGTCTTCGGAGGAGGCGACGTGCTTCGAATTCATCCTACGCATCGACCAGGACCCTCTCGGCATCAAGCGGCTTCCGGACAAGTTCGCCGAGTTCGTCGATGGCGTCGAGCCGGCAGAGCTGCAGCTACGGGAGGCGAGCTGCAACTTTCGTCGATGGCGTGTCGAGGTATTGTTCGACGGCCGGGGCAAGATGTACTGCACACCGGTGGGACAAGTTCGCCCGCTACCTCGATCTCGAACCCGGCTGCCAGCTTATCTTCTGCTACGACGGGGATGGCGACATGGTCGTCAAAGTGTTCGACGGCACATCCTGCCGAGATACTACCACATCGAGCGAGTCAAGCTCGAGCACCGACAGTTAGATATTTTCGAGTGTTCTTTCTTTGCAGCGAAAATGGCCACCGGCCAATAGAACCACTAGTGTACGTTTCCGGTCTGGGTGCCCGGGAGTGTTCTTTCTTGGCAGCGAACACAGAGAACACCCGAGGACGACACTAGTTAGGTTTCCTCATTTTTCAATGTTCTAATCTTGTTTTAAACTATGTAATGGTTTGTTTAATGTTCGTATCTGTGTTTAAATGAAAAGAGAGAAAAAAATTAGGTAAAAGTTATTGGTTTCCAAAATTTGTGAAGTTTTTTATTTATTTCAATTTTTGTGATAGTAAACCTATAAATTTCTGTTAAATTCAGGCGAAAAAAGTTGAGTGATAAAGCCATGGCCCATGAGTTCCCTCCCGCGTGCATTGGCCCGTTACATGTCCGATAGCCTAGTTTTTTAATTTTTCTTTAATCTGCTAAGACATTCGGTTAAATTGAAAAAATTCAAAAAAGTTTTAACCAACGGATTATGTTCACAAAAACGTGTGACATATTGGGTAAAAAAACTGGATTTTTTTCGAAGGTCGAAAAATCGACTAGCTTAGAAAAAGTGGTTTGATGTAACCCAAACGATTCCGTTTCTAAGAATGTGGATTTTTCGACCTTCGAGAAACGCTCCGAAATTTTTGCACACACTCTCGTATCCATTCTAATACGAAGTGTGAAGGTTTTTTCAATTTTTGAATTTCGTGAAAATAAACAATTAAATTTCAATTAAATTCGAGTTGAAAAAAAAACAAAAGAAAACTAGAGAACCCCGATGGATGGGCCATGAGTGTTCCTTCCTCGCGTCCATGCTCCACGTTAATGGGCTTAGTAGAAACCGTCGTGTACATGTCTTTCGGCCTAAGTCGATAAGTTTTTTAGTTTTGATTTGAATAAATCTGCAGCACATCCGGTAAAATTCAAAAAATTCAAAAAACGTTTTAACCAACGGATTATGTTCTACAAAAACGTGTGACATATTGGGTAAAAAACTGGATTTTTTTTCGAAGGTCGAAAAATCGACTATCTTAGAAAAAGTGGTTTGATGTAACCCAAACGGTTCCGTTTCTAAGAATGTCGATTTTTCGACCTTCGAGAAACGCTCCATAAATTTTTGCACACACTCTCGTATCCATTCTAGGACGAAGTGTGAAGGTTTTTTCAGTTTTTGAATTTCCGTGAAAATAAACTATTAAATTTCAGTTAAATTCGAGTTGAAAAAACAGAAGAAAACTCGGAGAACTCCTGCTGGATGGGCCATGAGTATTCCTTCCCCACGTCCATGCTCCACGTTAATGGGCTTAGTACAAACCGCGTTACATGTCTTTCGGCCTAATCGATAAGTTTTTTAGTTTTGATTTCAATAAATCTAGCAGCAAACCTGGTTAAATTCAAAAAATTCAAAAAAAGTTTTAACCAACGGATTATGTTCACAAAAACGTGTGACATATTGGGTAAAAAAACTGGAATTTTTTCGAAGGTCGAAAAATCGACTAGCTTACAAAAAGTGGTTTGATGTAACCAAAACGGTTCCGTTTCTAAGAATGTGGATTTTTCGACCTTCGAGAAACGCTCCGAAATTTTTGCACACACTCTCGTATCCATTCTAAGACGAACTGTGAAGGTTTTTTCATTTTTTGAATTTCTGTAAAAATAAACTACTAAATTTCAGTTAAATTCGAATTGGAAAAAAAGACGAAGAAACTAGAGAACCCAGTTGGATGGGCCATGAGTGTTCCCTACCCACCGCTCCATCGCCTCCCTAAGGACTATAAAAAGGGCCGCCTCTCATCGTCCCTTTCACACACAAACCCTAGAGGCTCTCTCCCCAACCCTTGCCGCCACCGTCTCAACAAGAGTTGACGCCATGGCTGGGAGGCGGAGGCCGACGTGGTCGTGGCCGTGGCCGCGGCGAGCTGCACGCTCGCCGTCGCCTGCCACACCGTCGGCTTCATCGCCGGAGATGGACGTGGAGGGGCCCGTGCTGTTCGAGTTCGTCCTCGTACTCAAGGGCGACCCACGCGGCATCCAGAGACTTCGACCCCTTCGCCGTCTATGTCGCCGGCGACGATCGACCGGGCACGCTGCATCCGCGGGAGGCTTCGTCCGGCTTCTACCGGTGGATCGTCGACGTGATATACGACGGGCGCGGCAAGATGTACCTCCACATCGGCTGGGAGAAGTTCGCGCGCCACCACAGACTCGAAGCCGGCTTCATCCTCCTGTTCACCTACTATGGCGACAGGGACTTGAGCGTCAAGGTTTTCGACGAGACGCGCTGCTGCCGGGACAACCACGACAACCACGGCGACAGCACCGACGAGGAGGACGACTGATGAAGAGTGTTGTTTCTTCGCAGCGAATACGTGCACGGAAGTTTACGGGTGTTCGCCTCATCCTCCCGTCTGGATTTTCCGAGTTTGGGTGATCTGGGGATTGTTAGCGGTGAACACGGAAACCTTGGATGCACGGTCTAGTTAGGTTTAGTTTTTTTGCAAAATTTTATATTTGTGTCCACCATGGTTCAAAATATGTATTAGTTTGTGGAAAACCATGTCCCAATTATGTATTAGTTTGTGGAAAACCATGTCCCAATTATGTATTAGTTTGTGGAAATTGAAATGAAAATACCAAAAAAAAGTATTTTAAAGGTTTCGTGTGTTCACACGAAACCTTCGATGCCAAATCAAGTGGATGGATGTGGATGGGGTTGCCAGGGTGAGTCCAACTGAGTGCATGGTTATTTCATGTGAGAAACCTAGGAGTGCATGGTCTATTTAGTCAACGTCGAAATAATCACAAGTACACAAATATGTGACTATTTTTTACCTCAAACTCATATGTGACTATTTTTACTCCTTTCTTACCTGTACCTTCTATGGTAATCAAACTTGTTGATTTTAGATAACATCTCTACGTGGCAATGACTTTGTTATCGAGGGATCGAACAAGTTTAGCTACGGAGACCGAGCAGTCTATGTGAAAAACAATCTATGCATGAGAATAACAAACAAGGCATTCATGCATAACGGTTATAACTAGCATTTATCTAGATAAAAGAGTAATGATTATAACTAGCATTTATCTAAACAAGGCATTCATGCTTAAAAGTTATAACTAGCATTTATCTAAACAAGGCATTCATGCATAACTCGTCATAACTAGCATTTATCTAAGGCGCCTTTATCTAAACAAGCGGGCATTCATGCATAACAGTCATAACTAGCATTTATCTAAACAAGCGGGCATTCATGCATAACACTTGGAGATATAAGTTCTTAATTAGTACTAAGAAATTCCATAAGTAGAACTTAAGGTTCTACGTACACACATTAAACCTAAAAGTTCTTAGTTATCCATTACAACCGGACAGAAATAAGCTCCAAGGACATAACATATATACGGGGGCGAGCATCGGGCTGAGGCATGCATGGTAGGTTCAGATGTTGCGACGCCTCTTGAGGATCCTGCCGTAACGGGAAGGCGAGGACCCGGCCAGAAACCTTGCAAGTGCCTCGTGGTCAGCCTTGCCCTGCCACTCGGGGGCGCTGTTGCGAGTGTCCATAGCATGCATCTCAAGGGAAGCCAGCGCGCCGTCCTTCACCTTGCAGGGACAGAAGGGGCAAGCATGCTTTCCCCTCCGCACTGTCTTCAGAATCCGAGACTCGAATCCCTTGACCTGCCTCTGCACGTAGGACTCAAAGTTGTCCTCGTCGACGTCGTCATCCGTGTTGTACTGCAAATAAAGGGGCACATGTGAGGAAGCGGCTAAAGGATGCAGAACATGGTATGGTATTCACAAAGTTCATATCTTCTTAATATTAACTGCTAAATTTAATGAGTAATTCTTACAATTCATACCTGAGGAACATAGAGAGCAAACTTTAACCATGGGAGTTTGGATACACGATTTACAAACTGTTAAAGATAATGTATTTATGCTTTCTATCTTGGTACAAGATTTACATACCGCCAAGAAAGGACTTTCCACACATTCGGCAAACCTGAAGAGTCACTACTAAGCATGAATAATTTCAAAAATAATAGCTTACTAAGAGTTTCTACGACATCCAAAAACAAATCAACCGTAGGTAGGCATTCTTCAACCACCTAAAATTTCTAGGTTTGCAGAGTTGTCAAAAGGCAGTCCATTTTTGGTTACCTTGTCACATATGTTGCTGATTTTGTTTCCTATATTACTTTTTTCATGAAGAAAGCAGTAGCTTTCATTTGAACATATCTTTTATTTTTCTTAGTGGAAGTCCAATTACTATTTTTCTCGTTCTGTTTATAATTTGAGCATAAGTTTGAATTTCCTTAGGACTTTATGTTCTTATGCAAGCGGCGGACATAAAGCGAGTAGCTGATATAATAAATATTATTTCTGGTTTGTTTGATACATACATCAGGATGTAAATGATGAGTTTTCCATCTGACATAAAAAAGCTTTCCCATAATTCACTGAATCTACAGGGAAACGGGGGCAAGGACCTGATCCACAATCAAGGTCTGAAATACCAATACTTTTTCCTTGTTTAACACTTGTCAGCACATATGTTTAGTATTTATGTACGTAAAAATTTAGATGTGCCTTATATTGCTTTTCTACACGGTTCAACACTCTGTTAACTATGTTTTTCTTGTTTAAAAATTCAAATGAGAGGTCTGTATTAAAAAGTGGTTCTCAAGTCGTTTATCATACATTCTTGCGTATCCAAATCATGGTAAACAGCAAACCTTCAGCTCTTGACCCATTTCAATCCCCAACGGCAAATAGGCTCATTTCTATATGAAGAAGCTCCAAACCAACTTAGTATGACTGCAACTTTCATTTATATTAGGCAAGTGGCTTATTTAGTAGTTGTATCTTATTTGTTGTTTGAGAATAATTTAGCTGAATCCACAATAGTTTGAATGGTATCGTCTTCTTATAGTGGTACACAGTAATGATTTTAATACAAAGTTTATTGCTTTGGATACAAGATCACAATGGTAGAAGAAGTGCAAGAAAAATGAATGTTTGTTGCTTTGGATACAGATCACAACGGGCATTCAACTAGTAATATTAACTCGCCAATGTTTGTTGCTTTTAATACAAGATCCACTTATTTACTGGACGGAGGGAGTAGATCTAACTCGCGGAGGCTCGATGTACTCGAGGACATAGCTGCGGTTACCGGATCGACATAGCATCCACGCGCATCTACTACATCTACTTTGCAGGGGTTACCGGATCTGAGAGGGGAGACATAGATTTACCTCGCAGGGCTGGAGCGTACCGGCTGGCCTCGTACATGGCGTCGATTTCCTTGTACGCCGCCTCCCTATCGGCAGCGGCGCGAGCAGCAGCAGCAGCCACCGCATCAGCGATGCCGCCCAGATCAGCACCAGCAGCTCCCGCGCCGATGTCCGCCGCCGCAGCAGAAGGCGCAGCCGCTCCCGCTCCAGCTCCAGCTCCCGCTCCCGCTCCCGCTCCCGCTCCCGCAACCTCTCCCGCTCCCGCAACCTCTCCCGCGGCCGCCCCCGCAGCCGCAGCCGCAGCCGCTCCCTCTCCGCCCTCCAAACCAGCAGCAGCCGCGGCTAGGTTCATGTCCATTGCCGGATCTCTGCTTCGCCGAAGAAATGGGAGTGTAGGGAGAGAGGCTTCGTTCGCCGAAGAACTAGGGTTAGGGTTTTCTCTCCTCGCTTTTTGCCGGAAATGGGGATGGTGGGGAGGGGATGCGGCCGACCGGGGGATAAAGTAGTGGACTCTTTTGGACTGTGCGCGTGTGCGTGGACCCGTGTGTGGACCCGTGGGCATTGACGGGTGTGTACGCGGAAGGGGTACGGGCGTGTACGCGGAAGGGGTACGGGCGTGTACGCGGAAGAGGTGTACGGGCGTGTATGTATTCTCGCGGTGATACGCGTACCTCCTCGGGCTAACGGGTCCTGCGGGTTTTGGAGCGGGCATTTCTATACCCGAATCGAAGTTGAAAAGACGATCCTGCCCCTCGCCGCGGAGTAATCTGGGTCGTTCTTGTGTTCCGCTCAACATACCCGTTCGACGTTGGGGGTCTATGGAAGCAGTCGCCATATTAATTATGATGTGGTGAACGATTTTACTTACGTAGTAGTATATTTTCTTCAATACAGTCCGATATACCAAGCTTGCCGCCTTATAGCAAGTTTAGAATTCAGATTCCTCACTTGAAAATCCAGTTTTACCTTCTTTTTTCTTGTAACAGACAAGGAGATGTTGTGCTTAAATCGATTATGTTACTGATTGCTGCCCACAAAACTTAGACAAGATGATTCTTGCCTTTAGGTTTTGTTTCCAACTTTACACAGTGAAGAACCATGAAGTACCATATCCATGTATATTCGGTGTATGTATGCAGGGGGCAAAAGAGATGGGAGGATAATCACCAAGTATTCTTCACACTGAGGCTCAAGGACCCGAATTCTTCTGATCCACACCGTGTATAGATCGATGGACGGCATCCCGCCAGAGCTTCATGTCCATGCATGCTGCATGCATGTGCCATTGTGCTATATATCGATCGTTACTTCGGAGAAGGTCATAACATCGATTAGAGAAGTCACGTTTCTTCACGTTGGGAAGAACGTATAAATAATCAGCCTATGTCAAGTTACTGCCCAAAAAAAAAATCAGTGTCAGGAGATCGAATCCCCAGCTAATTAGTTAGACTTTGGGAGAAACCAAGCTGTCAGTAACTTCTGACCCATCTACAGCTAACCTCTTCCCATCAATTAACTACTGTCAGAACAAAGATATGCAAGGTTTTGCTGCAGTAACTCAAGACCCTTCTACACCTGACGGCAAGCAGAGTGCAAGTCAGCGGTACTGCACGAGGAATCGAGGATACGAAGATATTTTCTCATGAAGTTAATGCAGTCTAGCTGCAAGATCAATGCTAGCAGTGCAAGTCAGCGGTACAGCATGCATGCGACCGTGATTACGGAACCTCTCATCGAGCTCAATTCACCACCCAAAGCGCGCATTCGGCGTGCACCACGCATGGCCCTCCTCCACCACTCGACCGCTATATATACCCACACACCCTGCTGCTAAGCATCCAACTCATCTCACAGTACACCGAGCTCACTCACCATGGCTGCTACCACTAAGCTTGTAGCTCTTGGCTTTGTTGTCCTCGTGAGCATTGGCTTCACCAGTGCTTCACGTATGTTAGCTAGCTCATCCAGCGCCTCAGGAGGAGGGTCGGGAGGAGGAGGTGGTGGTGGTGGGGCGGGTGCAAATGGATACGGCGGAGGAAGCGGACAAGGTGGTGCCACTGGATACGGCGAAACCTTCGTAGGTTCAGGTTACAAGTCTAACTATGCCCAGGGAGCTGGTGGAGGAGGAGGAGAAGGCGGCGGCGGTGGTTCAAATGGCGGAGCCGGATCTGGTTCCGGGTCCGGCGGTGGCACTGGCAGTGGTGAGAGTGGTTCTACAGGTAGTGGCCAGGCCAGTGCTAATGGTAGTGGTGGGGGTGAGGGCCAAGGTGCTGGCGCCAATGGGTCTAGCGGACAAGGTGCCGGAGGGGGCGGTGGTGAAGGATCTGGTGAGAGTCACATA
This sequence comes from Lolium rigidum, assembly GCF_022539505.1. Lineage (NCBI taxonomy): Eukaryota > Viridiplantae > Streptophyta > Magnoliopsida > Poales > Poaceae > Lolium > Lolium rigidum. The sequence continues at coordinate 85,062,564 of NC_061509.1, forward strand.
GCACCAGCTCCTTCTGCTGGTGGTTTCAGCTACTCTGATGCCGGTGGTGCTGGTACCGGTGGTGGCGGCGGGAACAGTGGAAATGGAGGTGGAGAAGGAACTGGAGCTGGAAGCGCCAGTAATGATGGAACCTCGGGCAGTGCCATTGGACATGGTAGCGGCAACGGTGGTGGCATAGTTAAAGGTGTCGCTCAAGGGCCAAGCATCGGAGTTGGGTCTGGTGCAGGCTCTGGAGCTGCACAGACCGGTAGCGATGGCCCTTCTGGTTCCGGCTATGCCGCCGGAAGCGGTGCCGGCGGCGGCGGTGGCGCAGGTGGAAGCGACAATGGTGGGGTTGGCAGCGGTGGAGGCACGGGACAAGGGACCGGAACAGGGTCATACCCTTAAATTTCCTTTTCCAAAGAAACTAGAACGGGAGTCCAACAAGCATTTTTAATTTCTTCATTTTACTATACCACATAAAGTTTAGTTTCTCTTCATTCTTAGGATTTTCATTGTCCTCCTAATAAAGGGCTCCATGCATGATTCTAGTCGAAGCACGTAGATAGTGGAACAAACCAGTTGAGATGTAATCGCTTTTGTCATCGAAAAATATAAATTTGCCTATTCTTCTTTATTATTATCGTGCATGCATGCCATGTTGTTCTTGTATGTGTTGATTCTTTCTAGTGGACTGTGGACACCGTGAATTTTACCAGTGACCACTGATTCATCTACTCATGTCACCTAGTTTAAATAATGCCCTACACTACCAGAACCCGTGCTTGTTTATACACCTAAGCAGTATACTCGATGCATGTGGGTACATATGAGCCATGTTACCTTGAGTCCTTGACATTGGCCATTGCAAGCCCTCCCTACATATCTCATGGAATACTAAAATGATACAAAAAATAGTGTGACATTTGAGTGTCATGTTGGATTTTGTATGTAAGTCCATCTTACAAAGAACAAGTACTTCTGCTTTGAGTGATTCTAGTGGAGAAGGACGGAAAGAATGTGAGGTAGGACGAACTTCAAAAAATAATGCAAATACCAATTAGTTCTGAGACATAATTGATATATACGATTCTAACAAATCTGAATTGAATTAGCAATATCCACAAAATCGACGGCTCATATAACTCAATACTACACACGTACCCATATGACTACTGACTAGTAAGTCAGCACCGTAAAAAGCCTCCCAGAACAACCCATGCTTGTTTATACATCTAAGCAAGCAATGCATGTGGATACATATATGAGCCATGTTGCCTTGACATTGGCCATTTTCATCCCTACATATCTCATGGAAGACTAAATCGATACTTCTAAAATTTTGGTTTGACATATGAGTCTCGTGTTAAATTTCATGCTGAGTCCGTCTAGCAAAGAGCAAGTAGTTCCGAGCCGAGTGATTCCAAATTCCAACTAATTGAAGTTTATCTTGATTTTTTAGAAAAGAGTCTTACCTAATACCTAGATATCCAACTCAAATACCATTTGGTACAGTAGTTTGGCCAAGCTTAATCACATGCACATCTGACCGGTGCATGTGGATACATATATGAGCCAAGTCATCTTGAAACAGGGCCATTGTCCTTACATATTGCATGGCAAACTAAATTGACTAGACTCAAGGTGCGCCCCTAAGGCGCACTGGTTAACCGCGTTCCATCACATGAGCAATGTGCATGTAGATATATAGGGAACGTGCATGGGTGGGGAGCGAGAGCGGATTTCCCCGATGTATGAAGGGCCCCTGACATTATCTGTATTGTCCATTCGTTGGAGATTCACACAAAGTCAGCCCAGTCATAGTCACGACACATTTGCACTTTCCACCTTCCACTACTAGTAAAATCCTCATCTATGGTGCACATTTTTTGGTTTCTCGGCGCATATTTCATGCGCCACAGAAGTCACGGCACAAAAAATAATTTTTTGTGGCACATGTTGATATGCGCCACAGAATTCCAAGATTTCTGTGTGGCGCATATTGCCTTATGCGCCACAGAATGGCACTAGATTCTATGGCGCACAGATTTATTTTTTAGGATTTTTGAAGTTTTTGCAGATCTGTACAAAATATAGGTACATATCAGGCTTTATACAGGAAATATCCAGAAATACAAAGAGAATACATTTTATATCCAAAATGACATGATACAATCACAAATTTTCATCATCACATCACTTAGAGTTGAATTATTATTATCTCACATTATTACAAATGTTCATCATCACATCACTTAGGCACCACCTAGACTAAGGTAAAATAGAGTACAACCGCGGTGCCGGTGAGCAAGAGCGGGACCAAGAACTTCAGCCGGTTCTTCTTCTCCACGTGTCTCCTCCACTGTGCTACCGCCTCCTCTCTAGTCGTGTATCCCTTGTAGATGTTCTTGCTGAACTTATGCACTTGTTGGTGACAGTCACTCCTCGTAGACACCTGGAACCCGACCCTTGTACACAACGTATGTCGGCATCTCTATTGACAAGGCATATTAGCATATCATGCATATATGTTGATAAATACTAGAGCAAAGCATTCACAAACCTAAAAGATAACATCGATGAAAATCAAAGAACAACGACCACATATAGTTAAGTCGAACACAACAACAACGACCATTTAGAGCTAGGTAAGTTAAGTTTGCGACACACACATACACGATGACGTCCATCGATACACAAACCGATGAAGATAGTAATTAGTGTTTATGACGCACACACGACGTGTCCATCGATACACACTTAGTCAAGGAGCAATGTCCTCGTAGGGCTCCGGGAAATGCTTATAACAATCTTTCATCGTCCACATCCTAATGTCACCCTGCATTTTGATTTGTTCTTCGATCTCCCTCTTACAAAATGCTCGGTTCATGCGTAAAAGCCCCCCACTTGTGTTGACATCTTCAATGATTTTATGTGATAACTTGACCTGGGTAGCATGGAAGTCTTCTCTAAGATCATCATCGCTGATTCGCGCCAAATTTTCGGCCCATCCTCAGAGAGCAGATGGCAGCGTTAAGTTCTGGCTATCCCAGACAAACCCTTTAAGGTGATGCATGACGTAGAAGGCCTCCTTCATGCTACCAGACGGCTGCTTGACATATGGGAATTCGAACACGTGCTTAAACTTGTGTTTGACATCATCCCTGAAACATTCCCCTTTATGATTGAAGGGGCCTCCCGGTTTGGAGTAGCCCTCGACCGCATCATCTAGAACACTCCTTAATCCGGCGTAGTTCTTCTTCTTCGCACTCCTCGAGTCGAAATAGGTGGCAAGCGAATACCTCGGGGAAATGGAGATGAGTGTGCAGTATATGTCTCTGCGCAACACACAATTGGAACAGGATGTTGGAAAGAGCAATGGAAAGAAATATATTAGACGGCTAGAGGATGTGTACTTACTCGGGAAAGAAAGGCAAAATCATGTTGTCCTTCCTCCTGTTGTCCAACAAGAACTTCTGTAGGTATGACTTCGCTCGGTCCCATGTCGTTGATCCGACCAACTGGCTGTCACGCATGTAGTAGGGATCTGCTACCGCGATGTACGGGGTACTCTCTCTCTCTCTCTCTCTTGATCCTCATCACCAGATTGAGCGCGAATAGGCGGACCAAGTTATAGTCCAGCCTTCTCGAGTGAAACAGCTTGAAGATGTCCTCGTACGCTATGAAGAACACATCCGCGGGGGCATCAGTGCATCCTTTAGCACCTTGACCGTGAAAACCTGGTAATTCGGAAATTTGTATTTAAGAAGGAGTTCCTCTAGGTGCAGGATACCCTCATGCAAAGATAACATAGGTCCGGAAGCGAGGTGTAGCAGCTCCGGACCCAGTATCAGTTTACAAGCTTCATGCACTATGGTCAAGCCATCCTTACGGGTAGGTACAACGTCTTCCTGATGACGGATCCTCGGAGCAGGCTGGCTCGCAGCCTTCTCCTTGTTCTTATTAGGTCTCTTCCGGTGCTTCTTCTTTGCAGCAGTTTCCTCTGCCACTACTAACTGCTCACCGACCATCTTCTGGAGTGTGTTAGGGCTGAAAAACGAATGCGACCGATGGTTGTTGTGTATCGAAGGCCGGAGGCGTCTCTTCAGAAAAGCCACGGAACACCAGGTGTTGTTTGGTTGACTTGGCCAAACCACCTTGATCGTTGCGAGCGCGGAATGGTTCTTCATCCACACGAGGCATGTACGATTCATCTTTGTCGGCACCGGTGTTGAGGTAGGCATCGACGTCGACCGGTGCATCATCATCCATGTCGATGTTGTCATCATTTGTCGTCATGTCCACGTCCTGGGGTGGTGGCGGGGGCGATGGCGGTACAACGGCCTTGCCTTTAGGTGGCGCCGATGGCGGTTGAGGTGCAATGATGTCCTTGCCTTGTGGAGGTGCAGACGCTCCCAACAGTTTTTGGTAACGGTTTATTGTGGCGGCGAGGACATTCGGTGCCTTCCGGGGCCGGACGATCGAGGTGGCGCCGGTAGAGCGACCCCCAAGAGGAATCTGGGTCTTTGGCCATGTCATGGGTCAGCCATGGAAACCTTGAAGGGTCAGGTGGTAGTAGGCTCCCGGAGGTTGTATGGGGGGTCCATGTCTTCGCACCCCGGAAACACCCGACCCAATTCAACCCTCATCACGACATCGTACATTTCTTTGGTGCGCATTGTGCAGCTCTTCGGTTGTATGAGCATGCCCGTGGCAACATCCTTCAACTCGCCGCCAGGCACGTAATGCAAGATCACGCAAGGAGTGTCCTGAGTAAAAAAACATAAGCATTACATCTTCGGATATCGAAGGCATGAAGGAGATGGTGCGGACGAACTAATTAGTTAACTACCTTGGTGAGGACGTTGAGCTGGGTTAATGTCGAGACAGGGGCGGCCGCCGGCCGATCATTCTTCTCTGGCTCAGGTGCATTATGAAGCACCGCCACCGCCGGCTGCGCCTTGGTAGTCTCGGCAAGAGGGGGCAAGGGTGCATCAAAATCCATCGACTGCGCCGCGGCGATGGTGGGCAGCGGGTAACAAGATCCGGCGACACGTTGAAGCACGAGTTGTTTCCGCCAGCGCTAGGCACATGTATCGGCCCCACCTGACCGGTCGCATTCCACGCAGCTATCCCCTTCATCAGCTGAGGGAGTAGAAACTCGCGGAGCTTTTGCTGCAACATCCTGTCCACCATCATCTCGTCCATCTGTGATGTCTCCAGTGCATGGAACTTCTGCATCAGCTCTTCCACCTCGGCTTTATCCCTAGCCGACATCTGGGTCTTCCTCTCCTTTCTCTTCTTGGAGTCCTCTTTGTAGTACTCACGAAACTTCATGCTCGTACCAAAGCTAGAGACACGGCCAGCTGACGTCAGCGGCTCAAACTTTGGCCTCTTCTTGTAGGCGTTGGTCACCCTGATGAAAGTCATGTCCCACGGCTCCGTCGAGCCTTGGTACGATGAGTCCTCAGCACGTGCGGCCTTCAATTCCTCGTCCTGCAGACAAGGAAAGGTGAACACATTTAGAAAAATGCCTTCATTATGTAATATGAATGCAATGGACAGCGGGTAAAGTTCTTACTAGATTTTCCTAAAACTTCTTCACATCATCATTGTCGGTAACGAATTCCATGTTCACCTTGTTCAGATAGTAGCGGGCCCAAACAAAGTACCTCTGCTGCAAGTCCTAGATTTTTTACCACGGGTCTGGTTTCCCGAGATGTTCGAGCTTGGCGTCCTCTGCTTCCCAAACGGGAAGCTTTCCTCTGTAACCTTCGCTTCCAAGCCAGTGAACACCTATGTTCAGGTCTCGCATTTGCTGACCCTACTCCGTCCATGATTTGGACTCGTCACTAGTCATCTCCTCCTTAAATATCTCGAACTCTGCTTCATCGAACATCGGCTCACCCCTACTAATCTTCTCCTAGGTTTCACCTTTCTCAATCTTGTTCTTCATCTGGCTTCTCCAGCTGCTCAAGGCGTTACTCATCTTCGTGATGGATAATTTGTTCACCTTGTTTGATTTTGCCATGTTCTTGTATTCGGTCGGGAACGTATACCATCGGTGAAGCTTCGTAAGATAGTTATCGACCAAACACTCATTGGCTTCACTTATGAGGTGCTTCGTGTTGATCGACATGCTTTCCCGGACGATGCACCCGAGTTGCATGTCGTACCCAGCGGCAACATCCGCAGGCTCCAAGGGAAGGCCACTTTCCGAGACTTTAGTGATCTCGTCGATGGTGTTGGCGAGCACCGTTGGCTTCCGGTCCTTCCTTTCCTTCTTCTTAGAGACTAGGTTGCCGCTACTGTCATTCGTGCAGTCGCCTCCATCGGTCTTGTTGTCGTCAGCTGCTGTGTGGTCGCCGTCGTTGGTGCTGGTGGGTTCATCCTCCTCCCCGCCTTCACTCATCCGCCTAGCAGCTGTGACTTCCTCCACCTCCACCTCCTCTTGTTGGCGAGACTTTCCATAATTTGGCGTTCGCCGTTCTGGCTTTTTCTACAACGCTTATGGCGCCCTTAGAAGTGTCGGCTCCATTGTCGTTGGGCGACATGTTTACACTTTTATAAAGAAAAGTCTAAAAGTTAGTACAATTGTCGGCCGAAAAATTTGGTATGACCTTTGCTAATTATTTTGACATAGGAGCCCCATTTCTCAACCGAAATGGAAGTGGATCAACGCTTCGGGAGAAATGGGCAGCTCATTTGAAATCCCTGCAACATTTTCACATACAAAAAACTCACCAGATACAAGGAGCACCACATATACACCAGCACCACATAAACCTCACTGCAAGCTCCAGTATCATCAAGCACCAGAAACATTCACATACAAAAAATTCAGCCTGACCAGCAAGCACTAGCAGCATTCACATAAAAAGGTACCAGCAAAAGCACCAGCACCAGCACCAGCAGCAAGCACTAGCCTCCAGGCTTAATTCATGTTCTTGTCTTCATACACAGGAGTTTGGACAACAAGAGCATGGACATAATAGAAAATGTATTATACACTACAAATTATGTTAGCAAAATTAATAGCACTATTTAGTTACTGTGGCAAGTGCATGTATAATCACCAAACTATAGTTTATTTTTCCTTAATTTGTCCAAACAACACAAGAACTTCCAGGTATACCCACATTATTCCATCAACGGGCCTCTCATCAGTTAGCAAGATCCAAAAAAAAAATTGCCATTTAACTTTCTAAACATTTGCATTGTAACAACATAAAATCAATGTAAGGCCTTAGATGCCTCTTTGTTCCCATAACATCAATTAGCAACAAACCAAACTAGATTAAATTGTTTAATTTCTTTATTTTCATCAAGAATTTGATTCAACATAGCGAATGCAAATGGTTATATGTTGTATGGATTATAGTGGCCTATATAGGTGTTAGATTCAAGCCTAAATTATACATAAAAAGACAAATATACTGCATAAGCTCTCAATGTTCAAGAAATAGTAGAAAACAAAACAAGAGTCCATGTTTAATTTGGTAAGCATATTTTATGGTGCATTTTACTATAAACAATTGTTTACATTTATTTATAAATCTAAAATTTTCATAACTCTTTAAGAAATATAATCAATAAAGGAGAAAAATCCATTGACAAACTTTGTGGTTGATCCACAAATTTATCTTAATAGGACTAGTTAGTATGTTCACTCCCCTTTTATAATGTCCTTACTAATTAGTATTCAATTAGCTGACTCCTTTATACTTCATCTTTGTTTCTCACATTTCTTATATTTACATTATTTTGTTCATGTAATTCATTTTTTCATTATTCTTTTAAGTGAATCAAGTGGCCAAGGGTCATGAACTCAAACATTTTCAAATTATAGTGTAAAATTATTCATTGAAGCTATCCATTTAAACCATATACACCCAAATTCAAGTGAATCATTATTAATTGCCAAGTAAACCTGCTAAACCACTGAAAAATGAATTTAAAAAATGAATTAAAAACCCACTGCCAACTAAAGCTACTACTAAATCCTAAATAAACTACTTGCTACTAAACCTGCTGCCAAGGATTTGTTCTCTTATTTTTTGAACATGGCAGAGAGCAAGAAACCTACTGCTTGTATTTGTGCTTATTTTTTAAACATGGCAGAGAGCAAAAGTGCTTATTTTTTAAATGATAGGTGAGAATATGGCAGTGCTGAACTCTGAAAAGTTGTGCCCAATGTGGAGAATATTCTGTATTCCTGTTGTGACATTACAGTGCAAGAAAAGAAACTCATGCCATGCATTGTCCTATAAGCATACACTGTGAACCATGTGTGCACTTTACCCCTGTCTTGTATCTGTGTCAGCCAGGTTAAATATGGATAGAAGGAGGGGCACTGGCTATGAACCAGCAAAGGTACTCAAACTAGCTAGCCTCAAGTATGGATAGAAGGAGGAGCACTGGCTCCTGGGGTGATTCTGGCTTCACGAATGCCTCTCTTTCCAAGAGTGCATCTGTGTCTAGGGTAGAAAAAAAAGTTGCTAATGTATCACAGGAGAAGTGTGAGGTAGAGGGAAGTTGCTGTAAGGCAAAGCGAGATGGAAGAAGCAGAATTGCAGGCCTTGAGCAGCTAGAAGTACCTGTGTACCCAACATAGATGATTGCACATCCAATACTAAGACCAATTCCCAGAAAGAAATGGTTTAACAGGCAGCAGTTGAGGGAAGGAGGACCCATAGAGCTGCTGCCCTACAATGTGCCACTAAATCTTGAAGAAAAAGTGACATGTGGGGTTATCCTGTGTTGGCTGAAGAAGAGCATGAAGTTCTTTTCCAAGAGGGTCAAAGAGGCAGTGAATGGCAAGGGCAAGGACAAGGCCGATGTTTCATGTACTTCCGTAGCCATGTGTGTTCTAGTTTCTATGTACTAGTTTGGTGTGTGTACTACTATGTGTTGCTGTGGGGTATGAATGAATAAAGATCTAATGTAATATTGGCTAGTTATTACAAGGTGCATGCATAATAACCAAGAAAGATCCTACTAGGTGCAAGCTTAAAACCATTGTTTTCCTTGGTAAGTTGATAGGCAAGAAACAGCTCCTACTGGTCTCGGTGCTCGATTCATAACCAAAAAAGGGAGAGGGGAGGGAAGGAGGGATGAGTAATTTCCTCACCGGCGAGGCTTGCTCGATGCGGTGGTCGTCGATGAGGTGAGGCGGGTGGCGCTCCTACTGGTCCGGGTGCTCGTCCTAGTCCTGCTGGTTGCCGAGGCGAGGCGGTGGGCTGTGCTCCTCTCCTGATGCTGGTGCTCCTCCTTCTGGTCCTACTCGCAGGAGAGGCGAGGTCGATTAGGAAAGGAGAGGGGAGGGAAGGAGGGGACGGAAGGTGGGGAGGTCCAGCGAGGCTATCAAGCGGTGGGCGGCGGTGCAGTGAGGCAAGGCTACGGCCAAGGAGGCGAGCGCAGCACCGACGAGGCTAGCGCGCGTCTAGGGTTCTCTGTGGCAGTGGGGAATTGGGGAAGAAGGGGCCGAGGAAAAAAGGGTGAACCGCTATATGCCTAAGTCAAGAAATTATGTGGCGCATATGGCCGTTGGTGCACCACAGAATGTTGAAATTTTGTCGTGCACCTATTGCCATATGCGCCACAGAATTTCAACATTCTGTGGCGCATATTATTGTACATGCACCACATAAGTTTTTTCCTTTATAAAATTTATTTCTAAATCCCTACATCAATTATGTTAATATATTCCTAGTGTTTTATTTCTAAAAGTATTTCCTTTAATACATTTCTAGTGTTTTATTCAAGAAATAAATGAAGGTTCTATTTATCAGTTATGTTAATTAATATAGATAATTCAAAAAAACTCGCATCATATACATGCTTGTCACACATGCACACACATAAATATCCGCATACCATGGTGTTTGTTGAAGTAAATATATATGTGCATTAGTACACACAAAAAAGCGACAAATTTTCAGTTCCGAGGTGGCTAGCGTCTCTTGACAATATTCTTGTCCTTCTTCATCGCGGTTGAATGCTTTAGCCCGGCCACCTTGAGATTTTTTATCATGTGTGGGCAAACTTTAGCAGGTAGGGTGGTCTTCCTTCTTACTTTTAAATAATTAGTAGGCATGTTGAAGTACTTGCCGAATTCCTCTTCGAACTTCGGATCGTTGTTCTTATCGATGTCTTGCTTCTTGGCGGCTCCTTCCATTCCGATGATGCTCCTCTTTCCCCTCATCACGACCACACGGCTGGGCTTTGACGGCTCGGTAATGAAGAGGCATTGGTCAACTTGGCTAGCACCCATGGCGCATTTTTCGAGGAGGGGGTCTTCGATTTGGCATCAGGTATAACCATGGTGGTGAAATACCGGCCATCTTTTTCGACACTCTTGGTCCATCTCACACAGAACATCAGCATCATCTCTCCAACGTAGTAGAGTTCCCAAATTTCCTCGATCCTTCCGTAGAATCTTTCCTTGACATCAGTCTCGTCATCGGTGTAGGATAGCATAGTTACTCCCGAGTTTTGATATTCTCTTTTCTTGTCCTTCTCCTCAGTGTAGATTCTATAGCCGTTGATGTCGTACGACTGATAGATCCTTTGGTTGTGCGCGGGTCCCTGTGACAAGGAGAATATGAGTTTCTACTCTTCAGTACAAGGCGTTTGCGTGCGACTTTACAGTAGCATTTTCTTGAACCACCCCGTGAAGCTGGAGTTGTGCTCTTTGGTTACATCCCCTTCTTCCTCGGCCGGCCCAGGTTGATGAACTTCTGCTCGATTAAGGAGCTGGGATGCAAACAGAGCAAGGATCCCATGGAACTTACAACTTAACAATAACTTCCAGATTGTTCACGAAGCGCACGCCGCCCGGATCCCATGTGGAGAACCCACAAACGTGGTGTTGTAAGAGGTTCTGCCATGCAACCTTGACCAGATGATGTTTTACTTGCAGTACCCAGATTTATGGATTTAGAATATGATCCAAGAGTTGTTCAGTGCTCTCACACTTTAGTTGTGATGATACTGATTTAACAGTCCGATGATCTGCATAGTCCCTTGGTTTTGTCATCTCCAGATATTTTATCCCTTCTCCATCATTCAAGTTATCAATATATCTAGCTAGATTATAATTTCTCTTCATTGAACCAACAAGAGGTGCTACTGAGATAAGCAATGTGCACAAGGTGACTTCATCCCGTTGAATAAGCCATGGATGCAAGAGATATTTGCACTTCATATGTGTGGATAACCCTTGCAAGGTAGTTGACATATATCCTGGCTGCTTCTTATTGGATAAGAGTTCATAACCTAAACAAGACCCATCATCTAAATAACTGCTCACAAAGCGAACTCCCAGAACCATCCTTGCATATGCATAGAAAACAATTTCTGGATATGTGTTGACCTGCATTGACATAGTATTGCCTTCAGTTTCCATGCCCATATTAACAAGGAATATGCTGGATAATATATTCAATGCAGTCCACGTCTTACTAATTGCATCCAGATAACTCGAAGTGAACAAAATGTGTAACACACAATCGGATTGCTCTTTGTCCGTTGGCTTGCATACCACCTTTTGATGTTTACTCATTGGTTCACCATGCAACAAACTGACAAACTGGTATTCTTGTAAGCGAATGGAGGATTAGTAAGCACCTGGAGAGTGCTATTGTGTGTATGTATCAGTATAGCTCCCAGTAGTTTCTTTCCCACTTAATGATGCTCCTTCTCATTAACCAACTTAATATACAGAAAGGTTAGGACTTCAACACTTTCTTCCAGACTCTGAGCATGGACATGAGAATATGACAACTACTTTTCCATGACTTTGTACGTATCTTTCCAGTATTTTAGGAAACTGATCTCCAGCATAAGTGAACTGGCCTCTCTTCAAACTGTGCATTATCATTAGTATTATCCACCATTGACTGATAATCATAATATCACAAGAATATTCAGTTGTACTAGCAAACACGAAACAGTAGCAGTTGAGCACTAATTTACAGGGTGGAATTTCATGAGAGATACCTTTAACTCCACCCGTATAGAACTGATCACAACTGAGCATAGTTTTATATACTTTGCTACGATCAGGAGGTTTAGTCGGTAGTAGAGGATAATCAAGCTGGACTGGACACACTATACAAAAATTCCATTCAACAATCTGTACCAACCAAACATGACTTTTGTACACAAAAGTTCAGTTTTCCAATAATGTTCTGTATTGAATACCTCACTTGTATCAAGGAACTGGTTGTAAGCTTCAAAAGGTGCACTGGCTGACTGAACACATCGAGTACGAGGCCACCATTTCTTAAGCCTCCCGAACACAACATCCAAGCACCACATCGCACTAAAATTGTGCAGAGCATTGACAAGAATACTACTAAGTGCTCAGTTCCACAGTATATCTCTCCCGCAAAATTTAGCATTTTCAGACTTCTAAGAAGAGGTAAGGACCAGCCCAAGATGCTCTCGATCAGTATCAACCAGCTCTGAAAATCCTCTTCAGTTATGCTGAAATCTTCTGTACCAATCGCATTTTCCTCGAGAATTTCTTCACAACATGGTGGCATCAATATACACTTCCACTGATTGTAAATCTAGGGACACACAGTAATATCCCCATAGCATGGAAACTCGTCACCCATCCCTCCTCTTTGCCCAAGAGGTTGAGAGATTGTTATCCTCAAGTTTGGCCAAGAACAAAAGTGGAGCTCCTCATGGCACGCCTTCTCCTGGTAAATATTCTCAGGCAGCATCTCCTACACCTAATCTGAAGACCCAACAGAATCCAAGTAACATGATGCTTCAAGGTGTGCAATGGGGCCTGAATGTCCTCTCCCAGGTGAGGATGTCCATGACGCCTCAAATATGGAATAGAGCAGTAGCAAAGTAGAACGGGGAATCACATCCCTGCTCAAAGCAGTAGTGGCGCTCAGTGGCGGCTCGATGATACCGCTGTGAGTTATACTTGGATACTTGGTGACAAACGAAGGCCATGGCGATGGCCTGAGCATTTTCCCTCGTTCCTTGTTACCCTGTGTCAGCACTTTGGCAATGTTGTTGTCAAAACATCTTTCGGAACACCTTGCCGGCAACATGTTGTCCAGACTGAAGACAAAAAATGGACGATGTGATAGGGTTGGTGCGTCCTCTGCTAGAGTTGTGGAGGATGGTGTCGTGGTCCAGAGGACCGGGTACACTGCCACAAGGTTACCGCTGTCACAACAATCTGCCATGCCACTCATCGAGTACGTGGCGTTTGTCACTGCAGCGACACCGGTGGTTTTGAAGTCGATGTCCTCATTGTTTTCCGCCGAGACAGTGAGCTCGGGGAAAACATCGAAGGTGGCATTGCTACTCAGACACTCCATCGAGCATGTTCTGGGAGTTGGATCAGCGAGGCTACTGGGGTCAATGGAGACAATGCCTTGGTCTGCACCGCACACCACTGGGGCAGTGACCTCGAGGAAGACATCGGTGACCAGTTCTTCATGCTCGAGTCTAGACTCCTCCATGGTGGTCTCCTGTGAGGAAGGAGTAGTTTCCTGTGACACTGCATGCATCATCACGGACAAATCTCATAGTTGGTCACGGATCTGATCGCAGAGCTCATCCAGATTTCTCTTGGCCGATGGGGCAACCGGTGAAACATCCTGAATGTCGAGGAGGCAGGAACACTTGTAGATGCTGAAAACAGTATTATGGTAGGGTAATGGATCGTGTCTCTTAGGATCACGTCCGTGTCATATATATATAGTCATCAGGGTAGGTACATGGCTTAGAGTACAAGGCATATCCTGCCTAATATACAACAGACTAAATCTGATCATATCATAACAGATTGATCAACTACCAACTATATAATACATGTCAGATACGTTGTCTATCAGCCTCCCTCAATCACAACCGGTTGCAGCAGGTTGAGATTGCGTCGACATGCTTCAAACGCTGGCAAGGATAGTGGTTTTGTGAATATGTCCGCCACTTGATCCTTTGAGGAAATGAATTTAATCTGAAGTTGCTTCCGAGCTACTCTTTCTCTCACAAAATGAAAATCAACTTCAATATGTTTAGTGCGTGCATGGAATACCGGATTGCTAGATAAATATGTTGCACCGATATTATCACACCATAAGATGGGTACTCGCTCTTGAGACACACCAAGCTCTTTAAGAAGAGACTGTACCCAAATGACTTCAGCTGTTGCATTTGCCACTGCTTTATACTCTGACTCAGTACTAGAGCGTGATACAGTAGCTTGCTTGCGCGCATTCCAGGCGATCAGATTACCACCATAAAAGATGGCATATCCCCCCGTGGATCGCCGATCATCAACATTCCCAGCCCAATCAGCATCAGAGAATGCAGACAAGAGAGAGTCAGAGGTACGCCGAAGAGTCAGACCATGAGACACAGTGAACTTAATGAACCGAAGAATGCGCTTGACAGCTGCCCAATGTGAGTCACGAGGAGCATGCAAGAATTGACAGACTTTGTTGACAGCAAAGGAGATGTCTGGACGGGTCAGTGTAAGATACTGAAGACCTCCAACAATACTGCGGTAACGAGTGGCATCATCAGAAGAAAGAAGAATACCATCATGAGCAGAGAGCTTATCAACAACAGTCATAGGTGTAGACACCGGGGCACACTGAAGCATGTTGGCACGCTGAAGGATATCCATGGCATATTTCTTCTGAGCAAGAATCAGACCACCAGAGGGTTGATGATGAACCTCGATACCAAGGAAATAGTGGAGTGCACCAAGGTCCTTAACGGCAAACTCAGAACGCATCCGAAGAATTAATCTGTCAATGGCTGTAGGCAGGGAACTGATCACAATAATATCATCAACATAGACCAAGAGAAACATGGTGATATCAGCTCTAGACAGTATAAACAGAGATGTATCAGCAGTGGAGGCGCGAAAACCAAGGGAGCCAAGGACGGTGCTAAGGCGAGCATGCCACGCCCGGGGAGCTTGCTTAAGGCCATAGATAGCTTTCTGCAAATAACATAAATGAGAGGGACGAGTAGGATCCTCGAAAACTGGAGGCTGTCGCATGAACACCTCCTCCTCAAGAACTCCATTAAGGAATGCATTCTGAATATCAAGCTGTCGCAAATGCCACCCTCGAGACACTGCAAGAGATAACAGAAGACGAATGGTGGTCGGTTTAACCACGGGACTGAAGGTGTCCTCATAGTCTTGTCCATAGCGCTGTCGAAACCCCTTTGCAACAAGACGGGCCTTATACCTCTCAATAGTGCCATCGGAATTTTTCTTGATTTTAAACACCCACTTAGAATCAATCACATTAACACCGGGAGGGGAAGGGACAAGTTTCCATGTACCATTCTTGAGCAGCGCAGCATATTCAGAGTCCATAGCAGATTTCCAATGAGAGGAGCCAAGAGCATCACGAAGTGTACGAGGCTCAGACTCGGCAGCTTCAGCTGCATGTGCCATGCACGTTGCCATCCAGGCGACGGTGCCATCCGAGCGCTTTTTGGGCTGCCGAATTCCTCGTTGTAAACGAGTGACAGGGCCATGTGGTGCAGGCTCCGGGATGGACGGTGCGGGAGCAGGGGCCAACGGCGGCGCAGTGTCATGCGCGGGCGAGTCGAAGGAGAGATCCAGGCGACGCGGTGCGATGGGCGGAGAGGCACGGGCCGACGTAGGGAAGCCCGAGTCGGAGGGCACTCCAGCGCCAGGAGTGGGTGGGTCGGGCAAGCCGGATGAGAGAGCGCCCGGTGCAGCGGCAGGACCCGACCCAGCATGGCCTGGCACACTCGACGAGGAGCGATCGACGTGATCGTCATGCAGCGGGGACATTGAAGTGTGACCAACAGGAACCTCTTCGTCCAATAATTCCAAGCGAGCTCCTCGCCCAGTACCTGCACCATGATTAGGTAACAACAAAGGACTATGTGCAACATCAACAAATTGGCCAAAGTTAGGAAGAGAATGATTCGGAGGATCTTGTGAAGTGGTGGGTAGTTGTGAAAAGGGAAAATTGTCTTCATCAAAGACAACATCGCGAGAGATGTAGACACGGTTAGTAGGCACATGGAGGCATTTGTAACCTTTGTGTAAGGAGCTATAACCAAGGAACACACACTTTTTCGAACGAAACTCGAGTTTTCGATTGTTGTATGGGCGAAGATGAGGCCAACAAGCACATCCAAACACACGGAAAAAGGTATAATCCGGTGTTTCGCCAAGGAGACGTTCCAGGGGAGTTTGCATGTTAATGACACGGCTAGGGAGTCTATTAATGAGAAAACAAGCTGTGGAGAAGGCATCACTCCAAAATCGAAAAGGAACGAGAGGCATGCGCAAGAAGAGTAAGTCCAGTTTCGACAAGATGTCTATGTTTGCGTTCAGCAGTGCCATTCTGTTGGTGCGTGTGAGGGCATGAAACTCGATGGGTGATGCCAATGTCACTAAAGAACTTGTTAAGTTTGATATACTCGCCTCCCCAATCAGTTTGGACATGCACAATTTTCTTATTCAGAAGGCGTTCAACATGGCGTTGGAACTGAAGAAAAATATCAAAGACATCATTCTTTCTTTTAAGGAGATACAACCATGTAAAACGACTATAACCATCGATGAAACTGACATAAAAAGTGTGTCCACTAGCAGAAGGTTGGGCAGGACCCCAAACATCAGAATATATTATCTCAAGGGGAGAAGAAATCACACGACTAGAAAGGGAAAAAGGTAATTGGTGACTTTTGCCTTGCTGGCATGCATCACAAACTCCATTATTGTGCAAACTAGATGAAGGAAGCTGGCGATGGTGTAAAATATGCTGAACTATGGGTGTTGCTGGATGCCCAAGGCGACAGTGCCACTTGTCACGGGACACCCTTATTCCGCTGAAGACTTGTTTCAGAGACGACTCATCAAGACGGTAAAGCCCACCATGGCACCGACCACTAAGCAGAATTGCCCTCGTGTCTCGATCCTTAACAAGGAAAAAATTGGGGTGAAATTCAATGAACACTTTGTTGTCTATGGTGAATCGACGAACAGAAAGGAGACTACGAGTGACAGATGGTACATGCAATATACCCTTAAGATGTAAAGAATGTGATGATGAAGTTGGAATTTGAGAATGGCCAATATGATGAATGTGCATACCATGTCCGTTTGCCGCATGCACCTGATCAGTGCCATTGTAGTTCTCCTTCACCGTGAGCTTGTCAAGGTGGTTGGTGAGGTGATCGGTGGCTCCGGTGTCCATGTACCAGCCGGAGTCGACGGAATATGAGCTCGTTTGGCCAGGGGTAGTTGCTGCAGCAACCTGGCGCTCCATGTACCGGCCGTCGTTGTCGACGCCGAGGTAGTCCTGCTTGAAACGCTTGAAGCAGCTGGAAGCCTTGTGACCGGGCTTGTCACAGATCTGACAGACCGGACGATTGCCACTTCCACCGCCTGAGCGTGCGCCACGGTCAGAAGAGAAGCCGCGGTCGCCACCGTAGTTGCCGCGGTCACCACCGCGATCAGCGCGGTCACCACCGCGGTCGCCCTGGCCAGGACGAGAACCGCCGCCAGAAGTGTAGCCCTGCCCAGCTGGTTTGGTGATGTAGACCGGCCGGGGCAGGTTTCGCGGGTCAGGCCCCGAGCGATAGTCGGGGCGGAAGGGTGGTGACGGCTTGCTGCCACCATTGCGGTAGGAGGCGTTGGCGGAGAAGTCACCGTGGCCACCATGAAGGGTCGCCTTCCGCCTCGCGATGCGCTGCTCCGTGCTGAGCAGCTGCGAGAACAGATCACGGAGTGGGATCGGCGTGGTGCGGGCGGAGACAACCTCCACCAGGGCATCGAAATCCTCGTCGAGGCCATTGAGTATGCAGGAGATGAGCTCTTCAGGTCGCAGAGGCTGGCCAATAGAGGTTAGTGTATCGGAAAGCGATTTAATTTTATTGAAGTAGACTGTCACCGAGGAGTCCAGCTTCTTCACTTCGTCGATCTGCCGACGGAGCTGCATGTACCGCGCAGATGACTGCGACGAAAAACTCGACGCGAGGGTAGTCCAGGCGTCCAGGGAGTTGTTGGCGAAGAGGATCATACCCTGGACCGCCTCAGTGGACGTGGAGATGATCGCGGACAGAATCGCCGCGTCCCTGCTGGTGCCGGGCGGTGAAGGCAGGGTTGGGGATGTGGCGAGGCTTGAGTGCCTCGTCCTTGGCCGTCGTCGGATTGAATGCTGGGTTGTCGATGAACTGCGGCGGGCAGGGAAAAGTGCCGTCGATGAAGCCGGTGAGCAGATGGCTGCGGAGTATGGGCGCCACCTGCGCTCTCCAGTAGAGGTAGTTGTCGGTGCCGAGACGCGTCGTGACGAGCGGCGCAAAGTTGAAGGGCGCCTGCATCGCGCCTGTTGATGAAGACGACGACGCGTTGCCGAAGAGGAGCGTCGGGTGACCCAGCATGGATCCGCCGGTGCCGCTGAGAACCGATCCAGAGGAAGCTTCGCTCTGAGCGGGAGAAGACATGATGGAACGCAGATGTAGATGCGATCAGGATTGAGCCTTAAGCTCTGATCCCATGAAAACAGTATTATGGTAGGGTAATGGATCGTGTCTCTTAGGATCACGTCCGTGTCATATATATATAGTCATCAGGGTAGGTACATGGCTTAGAGTACAAGGCATATCCTGCCTAATATACAACAGACTAAATCTGATCATATCATAACAGATTGATCAACTACCAACTATATAATACATGTCAGATACGTTGTCTATCAGATGCAACGGCCATGCAAGGCAAGAGCCCGTGCTTCCCCATTTCTGGATCGAAGTTGAACCACTGCCTCTACATGGTCGCTCCTCTGGGATACATAGATACTTACCACGCCATGTGCCGCAAATACCTGCTGCAGTGTCTCCTCAGTAACCGGATAGTACAGATAGTGCACAGTGACGCGGAGAACACCGCCAGCGAACACCTGTGTCGGGCTCGGGATCGACATTTCGTCGAACAAGTGGTGGGTAGGAAATGGGGTGGTGATTTTTTTGTGGATTTTGTTGGCTCTGATACCAGATTGTCGTGTCACAGGAATGGATGCATGACAGATTCAGCTGATAAGGTGGATTACCACGATTTAGGGGAGAATTCAGGGATGAGAGGTACAAGAAGGAGCTGGGATGAGGAAACAGAGCAAGGATGAGGGAGAGTCAAACTTCATAAATTTTTCTTCAACCCCGATTCAGTACCCTGGACTAAGTCCAAGTGCACATGGGTCATGGACCTGGGACATGACATTCTACTGGTGCAGCTGGTGCATAAATGGAGTGGTTTCACCGGATACGTTATCCACCCTAGGGGATGTGTTTCGCGTTCGCATTGTACATGCCCTAAGAGGCATAAGCAAAATCAAAAGTTGCATCTTTTTAATGTTGGATATCTATATCTGAGGCGCTAGTTAAACTAGTTGAATGCTCGTGGATTGCTACGGTTATTTTTTACATAAAATTTAAAGTATTGTTCATCTCATATGCTCCCTAGTTGAGTTAATTCAAGGTCTGGTAGGGATTTCAAGAGTATACATATGTGCACAAGAGCCAAACTGTATATGTTTTTTCTTTCTTTTAATTTTCTTATTTTTCGTAGCACCTATCTTGGGGCAGGCGGTGATCTCCATATCAACGAGCAATCCTATCACTTTGACCTGGATTCCCTAGAAATATCGTTTTCCAGCAATAGATTGTCAATTATTAAACCAGAAGTTTATTTTTGGTTCTTCTCATCACACAACAAACAGAAAAAAAAAATCATTTTCTAAGAGAACGGATCTAGGGGAAAAATCAGCCGTGAACTAACTTCGTAGCACCTATTAATCCATGGCTTGTGCTTCCATAGATCCCCAAATTTTAAAACAGTGTAACCCCCGAAAAGGTATCGTGGTATCATTTAATCTCAGCCATCCTACCCCTAATCCCGAACATGTATCCTGTAATCTCAACTGTTCTCGTGTTTCACTTAGGAAGATAAATCTTCAGTGGTTTACATTATTTTGAGATTTGGTAGTCTATGGAAGCACAAGCCTCCATTCTTTTCTCTAAACTACAACTCTTAGGCAATGCAGATTATTTCTTACTGAATCAGCAACATGCATCTGTCTTAAAATTTCCTTGATATCCCAGGGCGCATGTGTTCTCCAGATGACCTGCAAGGCTACCGTTTGAGAAGAGAGCGTGTTTGCGCTGTCTCTTTGTAGCATCTCTTCTCTAGACTTCTTGTATATTTGCGCCATCACTCTTGGCAAATATTATCTCTGTTCTGAAATAAACCTTTCTAGGTTTCTAAAAAGGCTTATATTTTGAAACGAGGTAGAACATAACATAAATTGCTGACTTGTAATCTTTATTTAGATGCATTTTCACGACTTGCATTTAATTTCCCAACGGCAACATGTACGACTTGGTGTAGTCTGTAGATATCGTAGCCATGTTGAAGTCAACATCCAAATATCCCGTGAATCATCAACCATAGTGATATATAGCCGGATAATGTCGCCAACTTAGCAATGATCTCCTTCTCTGCAGAGGTCAACCCATCGGTTATTCATTGGTGTTTGATAAACACTTTCTCAAGAATCTACAAAAAATCAGAATCAGAAGCGGTGCTCAAGTTACCATGAAGAACGCAAAGGGGATGGTGATCCGTTGGCGTGCTCTCCTTATGACCTTGCATATGAAGCAAACAAAAATTTACCAAGGCCATCATAATGCATAAATTTATCCACCATCAACGAATTTGGATATCAAATTGGATTTCATGTAAATATAATTCACCATTGTTAAAAGCAAAAGAAATTAACAAATGAAAAAGACATAGCTAAGAATGAAAGATGATTTACAAAACATTGATAAAAACCAGAAAGTTATTTGGTAGATGGAAAAATGATAACATGTTAGCCTATCCTCAAGTATAAATTGGAGATAAGTTATATGTATGTATATTTTCAGATAATAAAAGAAATTAAAATCGGTGCTCTTAGGAAATGCAGACACTGAAGAAAGAAATATCAACCAGAAACTATTATATGTGAATCTGCGTGCAAACTTTATAAATCATAGTTACGGAAAATTTTGTTTAGGCATGTCACGTACCGTACCAGGTCGCTGCATGCACACAATCGAGTCCCTTGGAATGGGAACAATACACGAACCATGCATTTTGCCAAGCTAGCCACTAAGAACATCTCGGCCACGGTGGAACCCTGCCTTCACGGCGAGCGCATCAATCTCAGCGGAGGCGGCTCTATCTCGGCCCTCAGTGGAGATCGCGCTTGCTAAGAGACTTGTTCCTTGATGCATGCAAATAAACTGCACTGGTCTCCTCTAAGAAGAAGCTTGTTGGTGCCTCTCGGCGGCGGCGCCACGGGCAGTGCATTCAGCAAACGGAGAAGATGCCCCAACATGGCAATCCTCACCTCTTGAACCTGAAGGGGCTAAGGCAGTATTTTATCAAATGTCAACGGTTTTTTATGAATACATACAATAACTGTTGGTAGCCCTTTTGATTATTTTGTAGCTCATTCATCTGCGGTGCTAAGTGTGATCATCGAGTTACACACTTACACTACACACTACGGGAGAGACGGCATGTGCCGACGGCCAGCCGATGTGCCGACGGCCAAATGTCGGGGCCGTCGGCACAGAGGCCCTGGTCGACCGGCGACGGAGCTGACCGTCGGCACAGGCCGGCCGTCGGCACACTGCTGGCTACACCGACGGTCACCGTCGGCGCAAATCGGACCGTCGGCCACGAGAAGGTGGCGACCGAAGGTCACCGTCGGCACAGCCACGGCCGTCGGTACACGCGCAGACAGGCGGGCCCAGCCGTTAGGCTGTCACGGCGCCGTCTACAGTGTGCCGACGGTAGCCCACGGCGCAACAGCGGCCGTCGGCACAGGGACTGAAAACTGGGTCCCCCTTCTTCTGTGCCGACGGTCACCCACGGCACAAACAAGGCCGTCGGCACAGCTATTTTTTTTGTTTTTCCATTTTTTTTTTGCACCAAAGAGATAACTATTAATCCCAATCATTTTTTGTTTATTTATTTCTCACTGCTATTTTGGCGAACCCCTTTGCGGGAAACCTATATATATGTATAAGGGCGGTATAGAACCCCTTCGCCGTAAATCGAACCTCGGAGGGGGTGAATGGCCCACACACGATACAAAATACTTAAGACCCACACACGATACAAAATACTTAAATAACTAATCTCACACACATACCAAAGCGCTTACAGAACTAGACCCACACACGAACTGAAACAGTACAAAGAACTACACCCACACGAGAGGAAGCAAAACACTTAAAGAAACTACACCCACACACATGAACCAAAACGGCTAAAAGAACTAGACCCACACACAAACCAAAGCATTTAAAGAACAACGGGTCGACACATGACCCGCTAGACACACGGACTCGACACACACATATTAATCGGAGAAGTCGAAATCTTCATCCTCGCCGGGGTGTCCTCCGAAGCGGTGGTTGTGAGGTTCCACAACCACCGTTCATCATTCTCCCCCATGTCGACGCCTCTCCTTTGGCGTACTCTGCTTCAACCTCGGCCTTCCTCTCGCCGCTTTCCCGCCCTCCTCTCTCTCCCGTACGTCCGCTTCTCCTTCCGGAATGCGCGCGTTGCCTCGACGTCTCCGGGATGGTCTCCGCGCCCACTGTGCCATGAACTGCTCGTCCGTCTCGGTGGTATCAATCCGCCGCTGGCCAGCCCTGTACCGCCGCACTTCACCCTGTGAGCGAAGTAGTGGCTCAGTAGAGAGACTCTGAGCTTCCGTCAGAGACCTGACCTCCGGGAAGTTCATTTCGTGGCGCGGCCGGCCAAACCTCCAAGCCGCAACGTCGTATGCGCGGGCAGCAGCCTCCTTCGTGTAGAAGGTGCCGAGCCACACACGCGTACCACCGGCGGTGATTTCAGCCGCGAAATGTCCCGCAGGCCGCAGGCGAACGCCGATGAAGCCCGTGTTGCTACGGCGACGAGGAGCCATCTCGGCGGCAGCTCGGCTCGGAGGATTTTGTGGTTCTATTGGATGAGAGAAGTGATGAAGGGAGAAATGTTGCTGGTGCTGTTAGTGGAGAAGCCATGGCTATATATAGGCCGACGAGGGGCTGAAACGGCGGGAAAACATGGCGGGAGAGAATGGGCGGGAAAGGGTGGGGCGGGAAAAAAGGGCGGGAGAGAAGCGAGCGGGAAAGGGGGGGGGGGAAAAAAGGGGGGGAGAGAAGGGGGGGGAAAGGGGGGGGGGGGAAAAAGGGGCGGGAGAGAAGCAGCGGGAAAAGGGTGGGCGGGAAAAAAAGGGCAGGAGAGATTCTGCATGTATAGGGGGGGACTCCCTCGGAGGTGAACCGGAGAGAACCTTGGGATCATAGGGGATGGTACTTGTTTCCACATGTACCTATGACCTAAGCAAGCTCAAACGTAGGCATACGCCCACCGGGGGACCCCCGATGGGATGCAGTCAAAGGGGTAGACGACGCGGTCAACGGAACTAGGGTTTCGTCGGAAATCGAGCATCGGACCTAGGGAATGGCCCCAAAAGTTGTGTGTGTCCACATGGCATGCACAAAAGTGATTTGAGATGGTTCTATATCCAATGCTACCCCTCCGGGTGTGCCGGCTTCTCGGACATGGGGTTCCTACACTTAGGCGGATTCTCGCATGTATAGGGGGAACTCCCTCGGAGGTGAACCGGAGAGAACCTTGGGATCATAGGGGATGGTACTTGTTTCCACATGTACCTATGACCTAACCAAGCTCAAACGTAGGCATACTCCCACCGGGGAACCCCGATGGGATGCGAGTCAAAGGGGTAGACGAGCGCGGTCAACGGAACTAGGGTTTCGTCGGAAATCGAGCATCGGACCTAGGGAATGGCCCCAAAAGTTGTGTGTGTCCACATGGCATGCACAAAAGTGATTTGAGATGGTTCTATATCCAATGCTACCCCTCACGGGTGTGCCGGCTTCTCGGACATGGGGTTCCTACACTTAGGCGGATTCCGCATGTATAGGGGGAACTCCTCGGAGGTGAACCGTAGAGAACCTTGGGATCATATGGGATGATACTTGTTTCCACATGTACCTATGACCTAAGCAAGCTCAAACGTAGGCATACGCCCACCGGGGGACCCCGATGGGACGCGATCAAAGGGGTAGACGACGCGGTCAACGGAACTAGGGTTTCGTCGTAAATCGAGCATCGGACCTAGGGAATGGCCCCAAAAGTTGTGTGTGTCCACATGGCATGCACAAAAGTGATTTGAGATGGTTCTATATCCAATGCTACCCCTCCGGGTGTGCCCGGCTTCTGGACATGGGGTTCCTACACTTAGGCAGATCTCGCATGTATAGGGGGGAACTCCTCGGAGGTGAACCGTAGAGAACCTTGGGATCATATGGGATGATACTTGTTTCCACATGTACCTATGACCTAAGCAAGCTCAAACGTAGGCATACGCCCACGGGGGACCCCGATGGGACGCGATCAAAGGGGTAGACGAGCGCGGTCAACGGAACTAGGGTTTCGTCGGAAATCGAGCATCGGACCTAGGGAATGGCCCCAAAAGTTGTGTGTGTCCACATGGCATGCACAAAAGTGATTTGAGATGGTTCTATATCCAATGCTACCCCTCCGGGTGTGCCGGCTTCTCGGACATGGGGTTCCTACACTTAGGCGGATTCCGCATGTATAGGGGGAACTCCTCGGAGGTGAACCGGAGAGAACCTTGGGATCATAGGGGATGGTACTTGTTTCCACATGTACCTATGACCTAACCAAGCTCAAACGTAGGCATACTCCCACCGGGGGAACCCCGATGGGATGCAGTCAAAGGGGTAGACGGCGCGGTCAACAGAACTAGGGTTTCGTCAGAAATCGAGCATCGGACCTAGGGAATGGCCCCAAAAGTTGTGTGTGTCCACATGGCATGCACAAAAGTGATTTGAGATGGTTCTATATCCAATGCTACCCCTCCGGGTGTGCCCGGCTTCTCGGACATGGGGTTCCTACACTTAGGCGGATTCCGCATGTATAGGGGGAACTCCTCGGAGGTGAACCGGAGAGAACCTTGGGATCATATGGGATGGTACTTGTTTCCACATGTACCTATGACCTAACCAAGCTCAAACGTAGGCATACGCCCACCGGGGGACCCCGATGGGATGCGGTCAAAGGGGTAGACGCGCGCGGTCAACGGAACTAGGGTTTCGTCGGAAATCGAGCATCGGACCTAGGGAATGGCCCCAAAAGTTGTGTGTGTCCACATGGCATGCACAAAAGTGATTTGAGATGGTTCTATATCCAATGCTACCCCCTCCGGTGTGCCCGGCTTCTCGGACATGGGGTTCCTACACTTAGGCGGATTCTCGCATGTATAGGGGGGAACTCCTCGGAGGTGAACCGGAGAGAACCTTGGGATCATATGGGATGATACTTGTTTCCACATGTACCTATGACCTAAGCAAGCTCAAACGTAGGCATACGCCCACCGGGGACCCCGATGGGACGCGATCAAAGGGGTAGACGGCGCGGTCAACGGAACTAGGGTTTCGTCGGAAATCGAGCATCGGACCTAGGGAATGGCCCCAAAAGTTGTGTGTGTCCACATGGCATGCACAAAAGTGATTTGAGATGGTTCTATATCCAATGCTACCCCTCCGGTGTGCCGGCTTCTCGGACATGGGGTTCCTACACTTAGGCGGATCCGCATGTATAGGGGGAACTCCCTCGGAGGTGAACCGGAGAGAACCTTGGGATCATAGGGGATGGTACTTGTTTCCACATGTACCTATGACCTAACCAAGCTCAAACGTAGGCATACTCCCACCGGGGAACCCCGATGGGATGCGATCAAAGGGGTAGACGGCGCGGTCAACGGAACTAGGGTTTCGTCGGAAATCGAGCATCGGACCTAGGGAATGGCCCCAAAAGTTGTGTGTGTCCACATGGCATGCACAAAAGTGATTTGAGATGGTTCTATATCCAATGCTACCCCTCCGGTGTGCCCGGCTTCTCGGACATGGGGTTCCTACACTTAGGCGGATTCGCATGTATAGGGTGGGAACTCCCTCGGAGGTGAACCGTAGAGAACCTTGGGATCATATGGGATGATACTTGTTTCCACATGTACCTATGACCTAAGCAAGCTCAAACGTAGGCATACGCCCACCGGGGGACCCCGATGGGACGCGATCAAAGGGGTAGACGGCGCGGTCAACGGAACTAGGGTTTCGTCGGAAATCGAGCATCGGACCTAGGGAATGGCCCCAAAAGTTGTGTGTGTCCACATGGCATGCACAAAAGTGATTTGAGATGGTTCTATATCCAATGCTACCCCTCCGGGTGTGCCGGCTTCTCGGACATGGGGTTCCTACACTTAGGCGGATTCCCGCATGTATAGGGGGAACTCCCTCGGAGGTGAACCGGAGAGAACCTTGGGATCATAGGGGATGGTACTTGTTTCCACATGTACCTATGACCTAACCAAGCTCAAACGTAGGCATACTCCCACCGGGGAACCCCGATGGGATGCGATCAAAGGGGTAGACGGCGCGGTCAACGGAACTAGGGTTTCGTCGGGAAATCGAGCATCGGACCTAGGGAATGGCCCCAAAAGTTGTGTGTGTCCACATGGCATGCACAAAAGTGATTTGAGATGGTTCTATATCCAATGCTACCCCTCCGGGTGTGCCGGCTTCTCGGACATGGGGTTCCTACACTTAGGCGGATTCCGCATGTATAGTGGGGAACTCCTCGGAGGTGAACCGGAGAGAACCTTGGGATCATATGGGATGGTACTTGTTTCCACATGTACCTATGACCTAACCAAGCTCAAACGTAGGCATACGCCCACCGGGGAACCCCCGATGGGATGCGATCAAAGGGGTAGACGGCGCGGTCAACGGAACTAGGGTTTCGTCGTAAATCGAGCATCGGACCTAGGGAATGGCCCCAAAAGTTGTGTGTGTCCACATGGCATGCACAAAAGTGATTTGAGATGGTTCTATATCCAATGCTACCCCCTCCGGGTGTGCCCGGCTTCTCGGACATGGGGTTCCTACACTTAGGCGGATTCTCGCATGTATAGGGGGAACTCCCTCGGAGGTGAACCGGAGAGAACCTTGGGATCATAGGGGATGGTACTTGTTTCCACATGTACCTATGACCTAACCAAGCTCAAACGTAGGCATACTCCCACCGGGGGAACCCCGATGGGATGCAGTCAAAGGGGTAGACGGCGCGGTCAACAGAACTAGGGTTTCGTCATAAATCGAGCATCGGACCTAGGGAATGGCCCCAAAAGTTGTGTGTGTCCACATGGCATGCACAAAAGTGATTTGAGATGGTTCTATATCCAATGCTACCCCCTCCGGGTGTGCCCGGCTTCTCGGACATGGGGTTCCTACACTTAGGCGGACTCCGCATGTATAGGGGGAACTCCCTGGAGGTGAACCGTAGAGAACCTTGGGATCATATGGGATGATACTTGTTTCCACATGTACCTATGACCTAAGCAAGCTCAAACGTAGGCATACGCCCACCGGGGGACCCCCGATGGGACGCAGTCAAAGGGGTAGACGACGCGGTCAACGTAACTAGGGTTTCGTCGTAAATCGAGCATCGGACCTAGGGAATGGCCCCAAAAGTTGTGTGTGTCCACATGGCATGCACAAAAGTGATTTGAGATGGTTCTATATCCAATGCTACCCCTCCGGGTGTGCCCGGCTTCTCGGACATGGGGTTCCTACACTTAGGCAGATTCTGCATGTATAGGGGGGGAACTCCCTCGGAGGTGAACCGTAGAGAACCTTGGGATCATATGGGATGATACTTGTTTCCACATGTACCTATGACCTAAGCAAGCTCAAACGTAGGCATACGCCCACCGGGGACCCCCGATGGGACGCGATCAAAGGGGTAGACTGGCGCGGTCAACGGAACTAGGGTTTCGTCGAAATCGAGCATCGGACCTAGGGAATGGCCCCAAAAGTTGTGTGTGTCCACATGGCATGCACAAAAGTGATTTGAGATGGTTCTATATCCAATGCTACCCCTCCGGTGTGCCCAGCTTCTGGACATGGGGTTCCTACACTTAGGCAGATTCCCGCATGTATAGGGGGAACTCCCTCGGAGGTGAACCGGAGAGAACCTTGGGATCATAGGGGATGGTACTTGTTTCCACATGTACCTATGACCTAACCAAGCTCAAACATAGGCATACTCCCACCGGGGGAACCCCGATGGGATGCGATCAAAGGGGTAGACTGACGCGGTCAACGTAACTAGGGTTTCGTCGTAAATCGAGCATCGGACCTAGGGAATGGCCCCAAAAGTTGTGTGTGTCCACATGGCATGCACAAAAGTGATTTGAGATGGTTCTATATCCAATGCTACCCCCTCCGGTGTGCCCGGCTTCTGGACATGGGGTTCCTACACTTAGGCGATTCTCGCATGTATAGTGGGGAACTCCTCGGAGGTGAACCGGAGAGAACCTTGGGATCATATGGGATGGTACTTGTTTCCACATGTACCTATGACCTAACCAAGCTCAAACGTAGGCATACGCCCACCGGGGACCCCCGATGGGATGCGATCAAAGGGGTAGACGGCGCGGTCAACGTGAACTAGGGTTTCGTCGTAAATCGAGCATCGGACCTAGGGAATGGCCCCAAAAGTTGTGTGTGTCCACATGGCATGCACAAAAGTGATTTGAGATGGTTCTATATCCAATGCTACCCCTCCGGTGTGCCCGGCTTCTCGGACATGGGGTTCCTACACTTAGGCGGATTCCCGCATGTATAGGGGGGAACTCCTCGGAGGTGAACCGGAGAGAACCTTGGGATCATATGGGATGATACTTGTTTCCACATGTACCTATGACCTAAGCAAGCTCAAACGTAGGCATACGCCCACCGGGGACCCCGATGGGACGCGATCAAAGGGGTAGACGCGCGCGGTCAACGAACTAGGGTTTCGTCGGAAATCGAGCATCGGACCTAGGGAATGGCCCCAAAAGTTGTGTGTGTCCACATGGCATGCACAAAAGTGATTTGAGATGGTTCTATATCCAATGCTACCCCTCCGGGTGTGCCCGGCTTCTGGACATGGGGTTCCTACACTTAGGCGGATTCCGCATGTATAGGGGGAACTCCCTCGGAGGTGAACCGGAGAGAACCTTGGGATCATAGGGGATGGTACTTGTTTCCACATGTACCTATGACCTAACCAAGCTCAAACGTAGGCATACTCCCACCGGGGAACCCCGATGGGATGCGATCAAAGGGGTAGACTGGCGCGGTCAACGTAACTAGGGTTTCGTCGTAAATCGAGCATCGGACCTAGGGAATGGCCCCAAAAGTTGTGTGTGTCCACATGGCATGCACAAAAGTGATTTGAGATGGTTCTATATCCAATGCTACCCCCTCCGGGTGTGCCCGGCTTCTCGGACATGGGGTTCCTACACTTAGGCAGAGTCTGCATGTATAGGGGGAACTCCCTCGGAGGTGAACCGGAGAGAACCTTGGGATCATATGGGATGGTACTTGTTTCCACATGTACCTATGACCTAACCAAGCTCAAACGTAGGCATACGCCCACCGGGGACCCCCGATGGGATGCGATCAAAGGGGTAGACGGCGCGGTCAACGTGAACTAGGGTTTCGTCGAAATCGAGCATCGGACCTAGGGAATGGCCCCAAAAGTTGTGTGTGTCCACATGGCATGCACAAAAGTGATTTGAGATGGTTCTATATCCAATGCTACCCCCTCCGGGTGTGCCCGGCTTCTCGGACATGGGGTTCCTACACTTAGGCAGATTCTGCATGTATAGGGGGGGGAACTCCCTCGGAGGTGAACCGGAGAGAACCTTGGGATCATATGGGATGATACTTGTTTCCACATGTACCTATGACCTAAGCAAGCTCAAACGTAGGCATACGCCCACCGGGGGACCCCGATGGGACGCGATCAAAGGGGTAGACGGCGCGGTCAACGTAACTAGGGTTTCGTCGTAAATCGAGCATCGGACCTAGGGAATGGCCCCAAAAGTTGTGTGTGTCCACATGGCATTCACAAAAGTGATTTGAGATGGTTCTATATCCAATGCTACCCCTCCGGGTGTGCCCGGCTTCTCGGACATGGGGTTCCTACACTTAGGCGGATTCCGCATGTATAGGGGGAACTCCTCGGAGGTGAACCGGAGAGAACCTTGGGATCATAGGGGATGGTACTTGTTTCCACATGTACCTATGACCTAACCAAGCTCAAACGTAGGCATACTCCCACCGGGGAACCCCGATGGGATGCGATCAAAGGGTAGACGACGCGGTCAACGTAACTAGGGTTTCGTCGGAAATCGAGCATCGGGCCTAGGGAATGGCCCCAAAAGTTGTGTGTGTCCACATGGCATGCACAAAAGTGATTTGAGATGGTTCTATATCCAATGCTACCCCCTCCGGGTGTGCCCGGCTTCTCGGACATGGGGTTCCTACACTTAGGCAGATTCTGCATGTATAGGGGGGGGAACTCCCTCGGAGGTGAACCGGAGAGAACCTTGGGATCATATGGGATGGTACTTGTTTCCACATGTACCTATGACCTAACCAAGCTCAAACGTAGGCATACGCCCACCGGGGGACCCCCGATGGGATGCGATCAAAGGGGTAGACGGCGCGGTCAACGTAACTAGGGTTTCGTCGTAAATCGAGCATCGGACCTAGGGAATGGCCCCAAAAGTTGTGTGTGTCCACATGGCATGCACAAAAGTGATTTGAGATGGTTCTATATCCAATGCTACCCTCCGGTGTGCCCGCTTCTCGGACATGGGGTTCCTACACTTAGGCGGATTCTCGCATGTATAGGGGGAACTCCCTCGGAGGTGAACCGTAGAGAACCTTGGGATCATATGAGATGATACTTGTTTCCACATGTACCTATGACCTAAGCAAGCTCAAACGTAGGCATACGCCCACCGGGGACCCCGATGGGACGCGATCAAAGGGGTAGACGACGCGGTCAACGGTAACTAGGGTTTCGTCAGAAATCGAGCATCGGACCTAGGGAATGGCCCCAAAAGTTGTGTGTGTCCACATGGCATGCACAAAAGTGATTTGAGATGGTTCTATATCCAATGCTACCCCCTCCACATGCCACACGAACACTTGCTGTAATCCTGAATCTGTACGTGGAAACTCCCGCTGCGGGTTTGTCGGTTCCTATTTCATGGTAAAGTGGGCCCAACCTTTGCTTTCCATGCCATGTGTGATAATCTATTCTTATTATTTGCAGCCAAAAAATTAAAAAAAAAAAGAAAAAAAAACCCTACCTATGCCGACGGTCACCGTCGGCACATACACGGCCGTCGGCACAGTGCCGTGGCCATAACGGCCAGGTCGACACAGTCGGGGGCCACAAACCACTGCGCCGCGCCCAGCCTCACCCCGCCTCCCGCGCAACCCGCCCCGCGCCGCCGCCGCCCCGCCGCCGCCGCCCGCCGCCGCCGCCCGCCGCGCCGCCGCCGCCCTCACCGGCCGCCCTCGCCGCCGCCACCTGCCGCGGCCGCCGGATCCCGCTGCCGCCGCCACCACCCCGCCGCCACTCGCCGCCACCACCCCGTCGCCACCCGCTCCGCCGCCACCTGCCGCCACCACCCCGCGCGGCCGAGCTGCTCCGCCGCGCGCAGCAACCCCGCCGCCCGCAGCCTCCCCGCCCCGGCAGCCTCCTCGGCCCCGCAGCAGCCCGGGCCGGCCCGTTCCCGGCCCGCGCGTGCCGTCCGCGCAGCACCCCGCCGCCGCGCCGTCCCCGCAGCACCCCGCAGCACCCCGCAGCACCCCGCCGCCGCCGGCCATATGGTAAGGTACTCTTACCTTTTGTTTATTTTTTTAGCTTTTTAGTATTTGGCTATTTGCAATTAGCTAGGTAATTTGAAATGTTAAGAATTTGAAAGAAACATGTAAAGAATTTGGAAATTGAAATGAAGTAAAATAGAATTTTGTAATGTAAATAGAAATTGAAATGAAGGAATAGAAATGGAAATTGAAATGAAATAAATTAGAATTTTGTAGAAATGCATTTGTTTTATCAATTGATGAATTTGCATTGACAAATTTTGATTATTCTAACTAGGTCCCGTAGTGAGCATCCCGCGTGACGATCCCGGATCTTGCGGCGCATCTCTACGACCGTCGACATCGCCGGTTGTTCGACTACTTCCTCTACAGCCCGAGGGTGAGCTGAATTGCCGACTCCCCCTTCGCATTTTTTATGTCATTAGATTTAATTTCTCCGTCAAGTCGCGTAACCTAGGTGTCAATTCCCGTCCGCAAGCGTTACGCGGATAAATATGCATTAGTGGTCAGCATATTTTGAACCGTAACGCTTGTGGCATTTACGGGACAGTCGCCGGACCCGTAGTTGGGTACGTTTTCCATGTTCGCTCGGGTGCGAGACAGGATTTCGTCGCGCCTCCCCGTTGTTCTCCGGATGCACATCCTCTCGGCTTTTTGCCGAGACGTGTATCGGGAGAGCAGCGGGGAGGTGCTGCCGAAATTCCGTCTCGCACCCGAGCAGAACGTGGAGAACGTACCCAACTACGGGTCCGGGGCTGCTAGGAGCCCACCTAGTAGAGATGTAGGTTGATGCACGCGTTTTCGCCGGTAGAAAAATAAAAATATGATGCATTCAATTTCATGCTACTATTTGTTGTTTGTCACGCAATAAAGCAGGATGGCTGATAATGAGTGGATGTACAGTGGCCGTGTTAGTTCGACTCAAGTGACAGATGAATGGAAATGGAAGACCGATTTGTTAGTGAAGGAGTTAGCTCGTGGTTCGAAGGGGATTGTTCGTCCCCGTTGCCCTTGCAATGTCTGCAGGAGGCGTCATCCTAAGGATATTCTAGAGATGACTAAACACCTTTGGTGGAATGGGTATATGCGTGACTACGACCCGCCGGTCGACTTTTCTCGGCACGAACGTGATAGAGGTGAGGTGATGCGGCAGCGGATCGATGGCAATGAGAACGATGGCATCTTAAACTTGCTAGATGATCTTCGGGATGCCGACATGCCGTAGTTACCATGGGACGAACGAGTCTGAACCGGAGGAACCGCCTGAACCGGAGGGACCGCCACAACCGGAGGAACTTCCAGAGGAGGAACCTGAGCCAACCGCGAGGGCCTTCATTGATATGATGGCCTCAGCTAGGAGGCCTCTATACCCGGGTGCAAAAATGTCTCAACTTGATGGCATCACGCAGTTGCTAGCCGACAAGTGCATGTTTGAGAGTACTCGAGCATCCTTTGAAAAGACTCTGAGCACAGTAGGTAACATGTTGCCTGAAGGTCATTGCTTGCCCAAGACCATGTACGAAACGAAGAAAATCTTGAAAGCATTGAAAATGGATTATGTAACATATGATGTCCGTCCAAAACTTTGCCTTTTGTTTTGGAAAGACTATGCGGATGACAAGTACGGTGCCAAGTGTGGTCACTCTAGGTATCATGAGGTAGATGTAGGCAATGGTCAGAAGAGGCAGACAAAAGTAGCCATAAAGATTCTTCGTTATCTCCCATTCATCAAAAGAATCCAGCGGCTTTACATGTTCGAGGAGACTGCCAAGCAGATGACATGGCATAAGACCGGGATAAGATTGCCCGACGAGCAGAAACGGGTACCCATGGTACATCCATCTGATGGTCAATCATGGAAGCGCTTCGATCAAAAGCACCCAAATGAGGCAAGTGAGGCTCGGAATGTTAGAATTGCGATAGCAACCGATGGATTCAACCCATATGGTATGTCGACCGCCGCGTACAGCTGCTGGCCCGTGTTTGTTATTCCGCTCAATCTCCCTCCCGGAGTCGTAATGCAAAGGAAGAACATATTCTTGTCGATGATCCTTCCAGGGCCCGAATATCCAGGGAAGAAATTGAGTGTCTTAATGCAACCACTTGTGGATGATTTGCACCACTCGTGGCATCACGGTACATTGACATACGACCGAGCATCAAAGAGAAACTTCATCATGAAAGTTTGGTTCCACTATTCGATGCATGACCTACCCGGTACGCCCTATTCCGTGGGCATAGTACAGCTGGTAAGTTTCCATGCCCGAGTGTGCGAGCACGAACTAGAATTCAGGCACCTAAAAGCTGGACACAAATATGTTGCCTTTGACAAACACCGCAAGTTCCTCGATCCAGGGCATCGGTTCAGATCCGACAAGAAAAACTTCACGAAAGGCGTAGTTGTGCTTGAACATAAAGAAATACCAAAGTTCAATGGTGCAAGCTGTTGATGCTGAGCTACGTGCTCTCCAGCCTAGTAAGGAACCCGGCCACCAATTTGAGGGATATGGTAAAACGCACAACTCGGACTCACATAGCGGGCATAACGAGCTCGAGTATTACAAGGACCTTGAACTTCCCCATAATATCGATATGATGCACACCGAAAAGAATTGTGGGGAGGCATTCCTTAACACCTGCTGCAACATACCGGGCAAGTCAAGGGATAATGTTTCAGCTAGAGTCGATATTGAGGAGATATGTGACAGGGTGGCTCTACACATGCAGCCTCCCGAGGGCAATCGAAAAGGTTGGTTAAAGCCGCATGCCAAGTACTCGTCTTGATAGCGCCGACAAGAAGGAGGCATTTACGTGGCTCAAATATGACGTGATGTTCCCCGATGGTTATTGTTCGAATATGAGTAAGGGAGTCAATCTTGCTACGGGAAAAATAAACGGGCTCAAGAGTCACGACTATCATATATGGATTGAGCGGCCGATGCCGGTGATGCTTCGAGGGTATCTCCCCGATCATGTCCGGCGAGTGCTTGCGGAGGTGAGCCATTTTTTCCGCACGGTCCGTGCTAAGCGGATATGTACCGAGGTGATTGAGAAGCTGCAGCAGCAAGTGCCGGACATGCTATGCAAGTTAGAGATGATATTCCCCCAGGGCTTCTTCACTCCGATGTTACATCTCATCGTGCATCTCGCCAACGAGGCACTCTTGGGGGGACCGGTGCAATGATCGTTGGCAGTTTTGTATTGAGAGGGAGTTCAAATATATTCGGTACAAATGTGGAAACAAAAATAAGATTGAAGCATGCATAGCTGAGGCAACTCTCCTCCATGAGATGGCGAGACGCCACGACAATGTACTATGCCAATGATGTGCCCACTAAGCATAACCCGGTCGCTCGGTACAATTCCGATGAGCCCAACCGTGACCCAAAGCTCTTGCTCTTCAAATATCCCGGTGGCAAGGCCGGTGCCTCAAAAGTGGAGAACATTTCGCCAGAAGAGAAGGATTGCATAATGCTTTACGTGCTTATGAACATGGAGGAAGTGGTCGATTTCATGAGGTAAAATGATGAACCAATTACTTTGCAACCAGTAACTTGGTTTTGGTCTAATACGTATTTTCTCCTTTCAACCAATTCCATGATGAAATGTGGTCAGGAAGAAATGGTCCCACTCCCACGCAGTGGTACACTCTTCTGAAAGAGGGTGCCCCGCCCTTAAATAAAAGCTTCGTGAACTGGTTCCATGAAAAAGTAATTTCTCAAATGTTCCTCTTACTTTGCAATCCGTGACT
The DNA here is from genome assembly GCF_022539505.1 of Lolium rigidum. NCBI lineage: Eukaryota > Viridiplantae > Streptophyta > Magnoliopsida > Poales > Poaceae > Lolium > Lolium rigidum. The sequence goes on from NC_061509.1 coordinate 85,098,166, forward strand.
TGTCTTATTACACGTAACTAATGCACAAAATAATCTGAACTGAACTTGTAGGGAGCTGATCCCAACGTTGAGATGACAGATGAGTTGAGATGCGTTTCCCAGGGTTTTAACCGTAGAGTCCATACGCATGAGAAGTATGATGTAAATGGGTATCGCTTCCATACGGAGTTTCACCGGAAGAACCGGCCTAATGCAAAAACAATAAATACCGGGGTCTACACCCGCGGAGCCGATGATCTTGATTACTATGGAAGGTTACAAAAGGTATACGAGTTGACGTTCAACAACGCAAACATAGAACTCAAGCTCTTTGTGTTCAAATGCCATCGGTTTGACCCACACGGTGGAATGAGAAGCACCCCTTCCATTGGTTTAGTTGAAGTTAGGCCTACAACCACCTACAACGGATCCGACGTCTATGTTGTGGCTCACCAAACCAAGCAAGTTTATTATTTGTCCTACCCATGTCAGAATGAGGAACTCATGGGCTGGGAAGTCGTGTTCCAGGTATCGCCACATGGTAAGCTACCCATCCCCTCCGAGGACGATTACAACAACATTGACCCGGTAACATATGAGGGAATTTTCTATCAAGAGGAAGAGCAGTTCGGGGCTCTTCAAATAGACATAGGTCTTCAGGATCTCCACAACGATGTACAAATGCGTGGTGAGACCGTGGTGGACCCGAAGGACATAGCTATGCTCACCAAGCGCCATGCGAGCAAAGACAACATTGTCGAGACTCAACCGGAACCCAATGCCGACCATGAATACTCATATGATACCGATTTTGATAGTGAGGCCGAGAACCCAATGCCTAGAGATGAGAGTGGTGATGAATGGTGAGGGTCTTTTATGCTTAGTACCTACATTATCATTATGCTTAATACATACATTTGTCATTATGCTTAGTACCTACATTATCATTATGCTTAATACATACATTTGTCATTATGCTTAATACCTACATTTTTCATTATGCTTAGTACCTATATTTGTCATTATGCTTATTAATTTTCAACATGCTTATTAATTATTTTCTCTTTTTCTTATGCAGGTAATTGCCCAATATGAGCGGACGGAAGGCATCATCGAGCTCCTTGCTTGATCAGATGCATCGGCGGAAGCCGGGGCCGGGTGCTTCCGGACGGAGTGCAAGACCCATTATTCCCACCCGGCGTTACGAAGACGCGGACGGAGGACGGGGAGGACGAGGGGGAGGACGAGCTGGAGGACGAGGGGGAGGACGAGCGGGAGGACGAGGGGGAGGACGAGCTGGAGGACGAGGGGGGAATGCACAGCTCCTTCTAGCTGACATTCCCTCTGCTTCTGGCTCAGTGGCTTCACAGTCGCTGGACGAGGAGGAGGACACTAGGGAGGAGGAGGAGGACACTAGGGAGGAGGAGGAGGAGTCTAGGGACGAGGAGGCTTCGACGGAGATGGCTACGGAGGATGAGAAGTGGCTCCTTGTCCCAGGAAAGACAGAGTAAGTAGTAAGGTGATTTCATTTTCGTTATGACACTTAGCATTTTCTAATGTTTGATAATTGTGCAGGAATTTCACATACACGGGGAATGTCCGCGTGCCGGGGAGTCCGATTGGAGCTGCTATTAGGAAGTACCGGCCGGGGATGTACACTCCGGTCCTTGGGGGCGAGTCCAAGCTAGCCTACACTTGGGAAGACTTTGAGATAGCGCCTTACCCCGGCTTTACTTCCGCCGCCGACGCCGTGATCAAGAAGTTTTGGGTACGTAATGCATACTCTTTGGGTTTCGTTCATATGTAGTTGATAACCCCACCGTGATAACTCATGCCTCTCACACTTTTCGTTATGCTTGATTGCAGCGCAATTATAGGGTGGCGACTGAGCATAAGGAGAGGGCGGACGTGATCCTCCGTAGCATGTGTCGGAAGTTGACACGGCAGCAGTGGTACAACCAGAGGATCACGTGCATCGGCCACTTCTATGCTGAGCAGGGCGTAAGGTACACAAAGCCTGAGATTGTGCGGGGACTCGCCCGGCTATGACGATAGAGCAATTCATGTCGGTAAGTAATTGTCAATGCGATTCTATGTACTTGCGGCTAACTTGCAACTATATTGTTTGTTCTTCAAATGAGTTTTGATTTTGCAGAGTTGTACCACATTGGGCTGATAATAATAAGAGGGCCGCCTTCATGGAGTTGGTCAAGAATTGGGTCGGCGAAAACCCCGATTTCAAGGCCGTGAGCGACCGGAACAAGGCCAACCGTGGGAACCAGGGAACACACAGTGCGGGGAGCAGCAGCACCGATCGCTATCGGGAGCGTCTGGTACATATAAAAATGGAACAAGCTGCATTTTTTTTGATTTTCGATGATATGCATAACATTTGTTTTGTGATGCAGGGGAAGAAGCTCGGGAGGGAAGTTGGTGAGATGGAAGCGTGGACGCACATGAAGCCGGTGACGCCCGGTCCGAACGAGCCTCGGCCCGCGCCCGAGAGGTACTACGGCAAGGCCAAAGAGAGCAAGGAAAGATACTGCGAGGAGTACGCCAAGCTCCATCCGGAGGTGGAGGACCCGATGACCGAGCCGGTCGACGAGGTGGCGATGATGCTCGGCGGGGTACGGCCGGCCGCATGGACGTCCTGCCCGCCTTGCCGGGGGTTTCAAGCCTCGGAGGAACTTCACGCAGATCAAGGCTACCCTCCCTCCGGCAGCTACGCTACCTCCTCGCGGACTACATGCCGTTCTCGGGTAGAGGTAGATGTAAGTCATCCACACTTTCATCCTCTCGTTTTGACTCTTGTTCCCGAATGGCTATGTTGATGAGACGCATTATTTCTGAAATTGTAGACTCAGCTCGAGGAGGCATATGCGGTAGCTTACGAGGAGTATCTCGAGAAGGTTAAGGAGCATGACCTTGTGAAAGATGCCTATGTCCAGTGGACGAGCAACCAGATGGCGGTAAGTTTCAATCTCTATGGTTGCAAAACATCATAAGTCCCCATGTTTGAATCTGAGCTATCTCTCCCGTTTCTTGCAGAGTTTCACTCGGTTCATGATGACCCGGAGTGCGAGAGGAACCACTCCCGAGCCACCTCATCCGGGGCCGACGCCAGTGTTCCCGTCCAAGGAGGAGTTCTATATCATGTACAAGCGTCAGCGTCAGTTGACCCCGGTAAGTTGCTAACTTGGCTAAGTTGCTAACTTAGTGTGACATGGCTAAGTTGTAACTCCCTCCAACATGTAGGGATTGGGAGAATCCGGGAACGACACTCCTTGTGGTACGCCGATGCACCCCGGTCGCCATTCTCCTGGTGCTTCTGCCGAACCTCGGCATTTTTCTGGTTCCGGTGGCTCTCGTCGTGGTTCTACCTCCCCGAGCACCGTCGAGATACAGCGGCCTCACTTCACCGACTCGGAGCTAGCTCGTCACTGTAGCTAGATCGTCACTCGGGTGGTGCACCACCATACATTGTACTAGCTACATGACACATGCTATATGTGTAGAATGATCTATGTAGGATGACTATATGTACCGTATTGCTTGTGTGCTATATTTGTACTAAATTTGGGATTTGGTGCCATATTTGTGCTATATCTGTGATGTGAGCTATATGTGTGCAATTCGTATATGATACTGCTATTTTATATGCAATTGCTGTGCAAATGGAGCAAAATCAGGCAAATTAAAAAAAAAATGTGCAGCAGCTGTGCCGACGGTGTCACCGTCGGCACAGGCCCATAGCTGTGCCAAATGGCAGGGTCTGTGCCGACGGTGACACCGTCGGCACAGCTGCTGCCCAGCGCGCGTTTTTCCCAGTTCAAATCAGAACGATTTCCCGCCGGTTCTGGGAAAAAAAAAATGAAACTGTGCCGACGGTGTCACCGTCGGCACAAGTGGGCACGTTGACGGCAGCCGGCGTGACGGCGAGATGACTGTGCCGACGATGGGCAGGCCGACGGCCACCGTCCAGCCGTCGGCGTACGCCCTGTGCCGACGGTGTCGTGCTACGCCGACGGTGCTCGCGCGAACCCCGACGCCATCTGTGCCGACGCCGGTACGCCGACGGTCACCGTCGGCAGAGACGGTGCCGACGGTGGACTTACCTGTGCCGACGGTGCGGGGCCGTCGGCCCACGGCGTCTTCCCCGTAGTGACAGGCATGTGCCTGATCATATCAAGATGATTTTGCCTCACATCTCTGGTCTTAATACTTGGTGGAATATATAGAGACAACATAAACATGTTGATTGCTGACATGTTCATTATCCTGCAATCTCAGAGCAATATGGACAGGCTATAGCAGTGGGCTACCATGGTCATAGCTCTTCGCGTTCTTACCTTCTTGGAATGTTTCTGCAATTCCTACATGGTAGCAGTACAAAAAAAAAGGAAAATCAGTATATAGTTCTTTTCAAATCCTCCAATGTGTAAACCCAGTTCTTTGGCATATGGTTCGCAATGGACTAATAATACAACATTCAAATCAAATACCTAACCAAGAGAATATGAGTTCCGCAACAACCCTCTATCAGAAACTCTAGCCTCTAACAAACTGAACCACTTCACCATGATGTTGAAATACATGATTGTTTTAGAGAAGATGTTGAAATATCCATGATTGCGCTTCCCCGCCCTCTTCTCCCACTGCACCCGCCAACACGCCTCGGTGGCTACTGTGGTGGCCTTGGGGCTGGACCTGCAGCCACGGCTCACCGGAGCTGCGGCGGCCGAGCTCGTCCTGATGCGCCGGATCATCGGCGACACTCATCTTACGCCCTCCCCCGACGACCGCTCCATCGACTCCGCCTCGGGTCCCAGCTTCAGCTCGCGGGAGGCATACCGGATGGTCCCCCCCGCCGCGTCCTAGGGACGTGTCTGCCTGCATCACCTGGGATTTACGGCTCCCCTCCAAGCTGAAGATCTTCGCATACCTCCTCGACATCGACCGGCTGAGTACCCGCGCGAACCTCTTTTACAAGCATTGCGCGCCGTTCGAGCGCTTCCTGCCCTTTTGCCGAGACCGGGAGGCACTTGTTCTTCGACTGCAGCCTTGCCTCCTCGGTCTGGACCCATCTGGATGTCTCAATCCCGGATGGGCGGTTCTGCATCTGGAGCATCCGTCCCCCCCTCCAGATTCCGGTCCACACCTGGCGTATGGGAGTTGCGACGATCCTTTGGGCCATCTGGAAGAGTCGCAATGATCTTGTCTTCAACGGAAGACCCTCAACCCCGAGTTCCACGTTGCTCCGTGTTTGCGACGACCTTGCTCTTTGGCGATGGAGGATGTCGACGGACGGCCGTGGCGGCCTGGATAGGCTACGGTCCTATGTCTTGACCAAGCTTACTTGAGCTTCGGCTCGTCACCACTCTTCCCCCCTGTACCTCTCACACTTGTATCAAGCAATAAAAACAAACGGTGGGGTTCCCCCCCCCGGTCAACCTCGAAAAAAAAATACCCATGATTGTTTTAGAGAAGATGTTGAAATACCCAATATGGCCCACGCAACACAAGACCATCGGTGGGTGCAGGATGTGGCCTGGAGAGTCGTGTTGTCCGCCAGGATTTGGCTGTTGGACGTGACCAACGAGCGCAACAACGTCGAGTTGTTGCATCTTGCCCGAGCGACATGGAGGCAATGAGATGCTGCCGCCGATGGAGTTTTTGTCAAGATAAATAGTGAGGTTCCAGGATTCGGATGGTGGCGGTCACCTCTGCGTGCTTGTGTCCCTACCGTCAGTCGGGGATGATGGAGATCCGTGTAGAGTTCGGTTTGACTTAATGAGGCGAAGAAAGATTTCATTTGATGGCATTACAAGGAAACAAGGCAGTGAGGCAAGGAAAGATTTCATTTGGTTGGGCGCTAATGAGCGGGCAAGGTGCTAGTGCTAGAAAGGTTGATTAATTAGCCCTTTTTCGGCCTGATTAATTACCCATTTAATTATTCATGTAATCTCTGATTTGTTTGGATTCAATATCTTGCCTTTTCTGAGTGCGGAGCATGCGTGCTACTTTAGATGCATATCAACGGTGGGATGCGCTAGATATTTGATATCAAACATTTTTGATGACGTACGGACTCGAATATAATACTCACTCCGTTCTTTTCTATAGTGCCTATAGATTTTTGGCATTTGTTTCAGAATATAAGGTTGTAGAAACGGAAACACTATAGAAAGGAACGGAGGGAGTATTATATTGGGTACCCTATTATATTCTAGTCCGTACGTCATTAAAAATGTTTGCAAAAAAGAATTTATAGCTTTTGTGTACCGTTTGGTAACCTGCTTTGTATCCGTCTCTCAAAGCAAAAAAGTAGTTTGATTAATAATGCGGCAGTACTTTTACACAAACGGCAACCTAGTTTACAAAAAAAAAATCATTCAAAGGAGAATACACCGAACAAACTGTTCAAATAAATTTAAAGATTCTTAATAACTAATTTTGTTAAGTGTTAAGTTCTGAAAATCAGAAAACCTATTTCAAATCTGTAAAAAATTATAAAAATAATATTTAAAAAGCAGAGAAATAATCCAGAAAAGTTAGAAATAAAATTTGAAATACAAATACAGAAAAAATAAAAACTGACAAACACGTTTGCTGGAAATAAAAATCAGTGATAAGAGAAAACAACCAAATAATAAAAAACATTATGAAATTATAATTGCTATATTACCTGACTATTCATGAATGTCTCTCTTCATTTTCTAACTATTGTTTGGATTCTCTAATAAGTTTACTTCAGTTTATGATTTTATTTATAATTTACCTCATTTTAAATAAATTTCACGTCGTTTGAATTGTTTTACTAATTCATCATTTCTGCTAGTCACATGTACTCCCTCCGTACCGTTTTAATCGACCTGGAGCGGTGCATACCAATGTACGTTTCACGTGATGGCGTGCGTCGATTAAATAAGAACTGAGGTAGTATCTGATGATCTGAAGCTACACCAGACATGATCCAAACTCATTTGAAGCCGTACAAGCTCAGCGCATTGCTAATTCGCCATACATTTGTGTTCGAAAAAACATTCGTCATACATATATCTGAAGCCGCTACTATGATGAGCTGCAAACAGAGGATGCCTCGCTTTCCCTGGCAACTCTGATGAACACGTCCTCCAGAGTAGTGTCAGCCAGGCCCCAGGCGAGAATCGTCACCCTACTCTTCGCATTCTCCATGGCATGGAACACGTCTGATATCCTGACCTCCTGCTTCGGCATCTCAAACTTCTGCGTCCCAGAGATATGGTACACCCTGCTCACCCCAGGCGAGATGGACTGAACTAGTTTCTCCACCTCCTCCGCCTCCTCACCTGCCGCAGTCGTTATTGTCAGTACATATGAGCCTCCGTACTTGGTTTTCAGCTGGAAAAAGGCAGATTGGGTGGCCGTGTTAGCATCCAAGATCAATGATCATTTGTGAGGTATGATAAATTTATCGGCGCATGTTGATGCACCTCTTTTGAGTTTCCGATGCACTGCAAGGTACCGTTCGCGATTATTCCTATTCGATCGCACAGAACTTCGGCTTCTTCCATTGAATGTGCTGCAATATTGATGGAAGTAAGTTTGAACTTTGATGATGCGGTATCAAGCTCAAGTTGCACAGACACACACAATAATGTGGTACTGAACTGAAAATATACTGCTGTTTGAGAATTGAAGGTAAAGTACTGTACTCGTGAGAATTATGGCCCTGTCCTGTTTAGCAGACTTTACGGCATTCCATAAGTCTTTCCTCGATGCGGGATCTAAGCCCGAACTTGGTTCATCCATATAAACAACCTACAATGTTCTCCAAGCAAAAATATTCAGAAGATCGCAGAATCATGCATGAATTCTTCTCATAAAAACAAGTACCTTTGGGTCACCAATTAGAGAGATTGCAACACTGAGACGACGCTTCATGCCACCGCTGTATTTTGCTACAAGCTTATCAGCAACACCACCCTCAAACAAACGCACACTTTTCAAAGATTGTTTGATAGCCTGAAAACAAAACATGGGGATGTTTCAGTAGTTGCTTCTGTAGGGAATGATGATTTGGTTTTCCATCTAAGCAAATGGCAATATGTGATGATAAAACAGCGAGTTCTCTGCATAAGAGGAAAAAATGAGTCCAGGAAAGTGGGCAGGAGTATGTGAATATGCTAATTCTTGCCTGTTAATTATGACTGCATCAGAAAACTAAAATGTGTATCGCTTATTTTGACATCCACTTCTACATTAAGCCTAGGTATATAATCAGCCCTAATTGTTCAGATAAAAGACTTTATGGCTTTGAATTTGTGGTGGAAAATTTGTGAAGCGTACGGGTTAGCTCAGAACAAATCAGCCCTATGTGCAAGTGATGAGCTCAGCTTTGGTCAGCTGGTCATGGAAATGAATATTATGGTGCTTCAGTATCTAGTGGTAAATGGTATCTTTAGTCGAGTTCATACAAAATGCATTGAAAATATCACCATATTAAATACTGTAACGCATTACCTGAGCTAATTGTGTACCCTTCAATTTCTTAAGCCTTCCGTAGAACAACAAATGCTCTTGGCCAGTCAGTGTTTCCCAAAGCAAGCTGCATGGTGACAGTCAAAGAAGGAGAAAGTGACTACAATCACAATTTTTAAAACTACACTAGCCAAATGCTCTCGCACTGCTACGGATTTTTTTTGGATTGCTTGAGTTGTTCATTGTCCTCAACTTAATGTAAAATAAAGAACGACTATAATTTATTTTTCCAATAAATAAGTACTGTAATCATACATTGATTTTGTAATTTATCAAATGTTAATGATAAATATTTCTACCAGCGGTAATTAATTTCTTCGCTGCATCAGAAGTAATCTTAGGGTGACCAGACCGCAACCAGCTCAGGTCTTTATAAGAGTAAAGATTGTGTCAAACTAACCTACATCACTAATCCAAAAAATCTGATGGAAAGAGATTAGAAATTACTCATGCTGCGGACAAACACCGATTCCTGAATAAATTTTGTCCATGTCCAGTCGTATGTCCATTCCTTCTATGTACGCCGTGCCAGATGTAGGTTTCGTAAATCCAGTGAGCTGTTGTCAGGTTAAGAGTCCTTCAGTTTGATTACATGATCTACCTGATTATATGCTATTAGTTATGGAAAATACATTGATGCTCACGGGTGCCAAGCACCCCATGCATCCAAAAAAATCCACAATAAATTTAAAAAAGGTTAAAAAATCCGAACCCATTTGGGACAAATATGATTAAGTATTGTACTTGTATAAAAATATTCCGTGAGGGAACTACTATCACTGCATCCTGGGTAAAAAAGACAAAATCGAAAAGCCCCATGTCCGCTATATTCGTCATAAATTTGTCTTTTTTTTCCTAGGATACCATGGGAATCATTTCGAGCCCAAATATGTTTATATACGAGAACAATACTTGATCATATTTTGTTTCCAGGAGGATTCGGATTTTTTTCAATATTTGAAATTACTACCAATTTTGGGCTTTATGCTGTGCATAGCACCCATGTGCCAAAAATTCGCGTCCAATAGTTATGGACTATAGCTAGAACCATTTGGGATGCATGGACAGCAAATTCTTCAATCCAGCTAGTACACAAAACCATAGACTGTGCTAGACGTAATCCACAGCGACTGCTAGCACACAAATTCTTTCTTGATGCATAGAAATGGGCTGCACTTTTGAAATGGTTATATTTCCCAGAACAGGATGTGCTAGACATAATTCACAATAACTCCACCTGTTGCGGGATATCTGTTTGGTTTGCACATCTAGGAGGCATAAAATCTTAATAAAATATAACGAAATCAGACCCCGTATTAAATATTTTGACGAGGGTAGCCCTGTAGTAAATTATAGTATCTATTAAATTCATACTTACCATGTTGATGAGTGTGGTTTTTCCAGCACCATTTGGACCAAGAACACCAAAGCACTGCCCCCGAGCCATTGAAAGGGACAACTCTCTGACAGCAATTTTCTTTGAGTTGCCATCTTTTCCACGATACACTTTCTTAAGGTTGTCACATATGACTGAATAACTTCTATTTGGCTCCTGTAATAGCTGTCCAACTATTTCTCTCTGTAAGCAAATATGGCAATGCTACATTAATTAGTACTCTGTCATAAGGTTCAACAGGAAACATATTCGCGCAGGACTAGAATTACACTCTAGGCTAAGCTGCTATCACATTTTATACATCAGTGAAGTCTGGTAAAGTGTAGAGAAGAAAAAAATATGTAACTCCAGAGGCTAGACTCAAATTTTTAACATGCCAATGATCATAAGGTTAAGAGAATGGACCAGAGAACAGAGTTAATATATACGTATGGGACAAACATAACACACCTCTTTGATAACATCTGTCCTCTCCATTTCAACAGAAGCTTTGAACTCTTGAACTTGCATGGTCTGCTGTTGAGCTGCTGAAGATTGCTTTGCAGCCCGGTGTGAGTGAAGAAGTAATACTGCTTTTCTTATTCCATTTTGAAAGGAACCAAAGTGATCCAGGTAGAATGATAATGACATGAATAGGATCCATTCGAATATCATTATGGTTAAAACACTTCTCATCCCATTTTTGGTATCACTCAGGTCGCTCCACTGCATACCCGTGGAGCCCATAACACTTACCAGTAATGCAGATTGTGATAACTCGTACACAATGCGATACAAAGAAAATGGAGGAAAAAGTTCCAAAAGTATAATCCAGCTTCCTTGAATGAACAAAAAGGAAAGTTCCACACAAATCATTGGAATTAAAGAACAAAAGGTTACATGAAAGAAGCCCTAAAATCTTAATGTCAACTGCATAATGATATTCTACAAAGATAAAATCACATATATACAGTACCTGAGAGGAAAATGTCTTCAATATATGGCTTGAAAAAAAATTCTGCTATAAGTCCGGACCCAAATATGTAGAAATATCCTGTGACTGCAGCGTGATATGCCAAATAATCAGAGTGGATAATTTTATACCATCTGATGGAAGGACTGTGCCAATACTATTTATGGAAGCATACCAGTAGCTGTCCTCACATTTGAGAAGCATGTAGCCACAAGAAATGCAAATGAAATTTGCAAGTTCATGTAAGCAAAGTAGAACACAAACTGCAGGTCATAATTATTTAGTCGAAAGAATGATATTCCTGAAAATAAAACAAAAATATAAGAAATATCCTTCTAAACTGTAACAGTTTGATGACAATCTTTTATCAAATAAATTTATCACAGTACTAAATAATAACATTGATTGATCATACCAAGAACCAACTAAAATAGGTGAAATAACATTTCCCAAATTTTCAAAGTGAAAGTCATTCTTATATTTATTTGCACAGAAAAACATCTGTAGTACTTAAAGTATTATCTTACTTAGTGCAACACCAAATATCATGAAGGACAGCATGTATAGCGTTGATAGAAGGATAAAATACGAATATGTTATAGTCCAATATGGCAAATCACCAAGACCATGCATCTTCATCATGATCCTAAGCTTATTTTGCTTCTCATATACAAGGTTGGTCAAAATTACCTGCAATATCAATTCATTCTATAAGATGAAAAGGTTGCTAGTATTTTTATTTGCTTGCAAAAATCTCAGAATAAGTAAATATTTCAAATTGACTGGCGTTGAAAATAAATGTATAAAGATCTGCCATACCGGGAAAAGAAGCATCATAGTCCATAGATAAGGCAGCTGTCCTATTATTGAAGATATATCAAAGCTAAATGATTTAGCTGCTCTGGGCATATCTTTAACAAAATCAAATGATATCTTAAGAGCATTGCCTCTTAAATGAAGGTATGCACTTGATGCCTGCAAAATGAAACTCTGTAAAGTGGGAGCAACAATAATTTAACAACAAAGACAACACTATGCGAATTGAGTCTGTGACATGAAGAACTGTGTGCTAGTATGACACTAAGCTAATTTGTAGAGAGCTAAGAAGTTGCAAATACACAGTTAAGAAATGGAGAGAGGTTATCCTGGAGGTAGAATGTACTATTCTTCTCTAAAATGAGAAAAGTCATACCATATTTGTTAACCTTGGAACTTGAAGCAATCTAGGTGCTTCCCATGGCCCAGGTAATTGGATGATAGAGATTCCTGTGTCCACCTTACCAAACTTGTTTGTCGAGTTATATGAAATGACCAAGTTAAAGTTGCTCAGATCAGAGCTTAAGAAGTCGTACGCTGGAAACAACATAACCCAATATTAGTGAGTAGTAGAGTAGAAGAAATGATTCAATAAGTTGGAAAGGTTTTACCTGCAGCAATTTCATTTGTCTTGTTCCCTCCATAGTATGCTTTATACAGTTCATCACTAATGAGCCACGAATTGTCGCGCCAGAGCATTAATCCTTCCGTGCAATTCACATCTGCTCCAGATTTCAGTAAACATCAGAAATAACTAAAATGCACCGCAACTGGGTGAAATTGCTAGATGTCAAGACGACATTAAGAATAGCTGAAGCTGTCATTGCTGAAAGTTTTTCTACTAAGGCTCCGACGATCATTGCTCAGTAAAAAGTACAGGTTTGAACTTTTATGAGAACTCTTTTTTACCTTTGGTGACAGTTTCCTTGCCTTCTATATAAGCATATGAAAGTGTCAGGTTCGGAGTACATATGTTCTGAAGAAATGAGTTCACTCCTGGAGGATTGAACAGTGTATTTTGCATATAGTACCTGTTAACCTGCAGTTTTGGATACGTCACGGGATTTCCAGAACAACAAGGATCATTCAGAACACATGACTAGGGGAACGGAAAGTACTACCAGAACAAAATCGGCTAACGCGGAGATGTCGTCGGCCGACACGTTCACCGACGTGCTCTGCACGGGAATCATGTTATCCATCACACCTGCATAGAGCAAAATTCTATCAAAACGCGACACTTTAACTATATAGAGTAACTCTGCATCCGTGGACGTAACTTCAACTTCACCACGCACTGACAGAAAGAACAGAGTTACAGCATACTTGAAACGAAGGACTGGTTGGTGCCGGTGACGAGGAACCTGGCGGCGCAGGATCCGGGAGCCGCTGCGCCGGCGCTGCACGACGCGCCGCCATCGTAGAAGAACGGGTTACTCGACGATGGCGACGGGATCTGCAGCACGGGTGGCCATTTGGGGGCGCGAGGCAGAGGACACGAGTCCGAGCACACGGCGCCCCCCGTGCTGTTGCCCGACACGACGGCATTGTTGCAGGAGCAGTCCACGAGGATTGGATGTTCTCGCTGCTCCTTGGCTATCTCTCGGTCGATGGTGATCTGCAGGCCGCCGATGGCCCCACAGATGATCAGCGGGAAGAAGATGAGGCAGCAGTTGGTCTTGCGGGCGCGCCTCTGCCAATTGGGGAAGCCACAGACTCAGATGAATGAGAGCCAGGGTTTCTTTATCCCGAAAATTAGAAACAGAAAACAGGAAGAAATATAGTATAACATATATACTGAAATAATCTTCTCAAGGGAATTAGACATTGAAGTATGATGTCACGGGGTAGTGTTACATAATTCTACAGGATTTTAGAACATATATTCTGGTGACAGATAGATATTATATAAATTGAATTTTCTCGAAAAAAAAAAGAGATTATGTTTGTTATGCCATCAAATTGGGGGCATTGTTCGACAACTCTAGTTCTACAGAAAAGAAATTCTATAGAAAAAACCCTGGAACCCTGCAATTCAAAGAGGTTTAGCAAGCATCTGAGGTGTGATTTTGGCGTTTGAAAACTTGGAACTCCCTATACTTGTTGCAAAATTGGATCCTGAAACCAAAATCGTATGTACTTGCTGCATCTTTGTTGGCCAGAACTAATAGCATGATAACACAGGCCCAATTAATTAGGATCGATCATCTGATGAACATCATGACTCCTCTTCGGTAAAATCCGCGGGATACATGCAGGATCACACAAGATGCATTTCTGTCGAATTTTGCAGGCAAGAACAGAAGAAGAAGATGAGGAAAAGCAAGAAAGGCCAATTCCGCGGGATACAGTTCGACCTGGACACCAAGAAACCGAAAATACAGAGGAGGGGGGAGATCCCAGGACGCGTCACCTGGATCACTATATTCTTCCTGAAGAGCGCGTTGGTCTGCTCGAGATTGCTCGAGCCCATGGCGCCGCCCCTTCTCTCCGTCGGAGAACTCGAAGCGACAAAGAGAAATCAGACGCCAGCCTGCAACAGTGGGAGGTTTTAGAGTGTCCAGCCGGCCGAGAGAGTGCGTAGTGACTGTTCTGCCCCTGTAGAGTGGACTTGAGTTTACCGTGGTCGTCACGGTTTAGGAGTGGACCGACAGGCGACAGGCCGTGAGTTCTTCCCACTGAGTAGGGTCCAATCTGATAGGGTGGCACATTCGGCGTTTTGCTTGTGTGGTCTGCGCACAACTGCACTAGGCGACGCCGGAGACTGCATTGGGCTCTCTGTTCGGTTTCGTCGGAAATGGAAATCCACCAAGGATATCTCCGCGTTAATTGTTGGAGCATATACCTATGGAGAGTGCTGATGTGTGCGTGAGATATGCTTCTAGCTGTATACAGGTCTCCGTATTTAAGGATGGTCATAGTGGGTAGTATCATATAGTAGTATCATGTATATGATACTTTTCTATGATACTAGATCCATAATATAGTATCATAGACTAGTATCATAATTTTGCTCTATTAATTGATTTTCAGAATCCCAATACAAATTTGCGTACAAGATTTATTTGATACTAACTTTTCTCGTGATGTGCGCTATGATACAGTATCTACCTATGATACTCTAATCTTCTCTCTCATCCATAATTACCTGCCACATCAGCATTTTTGGTGGGATTAGACTAGTCACAATGCATAGTATCATATAGAAGTATCATGCGTATGATACTACTACATGTTACTATCTCCACAATGCATGGTATCATATATTAGTATCATAGCCTTCATATATTAATTGTTTTGTCGAATCTCAATGCAAATATGTGTACAAAATTTTACTTGACATTATTTTTTCTAGTAGTATGTGCTATGATACGGTATCTATTTATGATACTAGTACACTATCTCTCATCCTTAATTGCACTGCCACATCAGCATTTTGCATGCATGGAATGCATGATACTACCTATGATACTCCCATTGTGGATAGTCTTAGGATGCATGATACTAGCTATGATACTAGCACTATGGCTAGCCTAAATCTAGGAGTAGATATATTTTAGCATCCAGTTTGCCTAAACATGCAACAGGTATTCAGGGCCAGAGGGAGTAGTATTTGCTGATGGCCGTGGCTATGAGAACAAATTAGATTATTACTATCTCCATCCCAATTAATAAAATCTATATTTTTAAAGTCAAATTATGTAAAGTTAACCAAGTTTCTAGAATAAATCATTCACACGTACATTATAAAATTAATTTTATTAGATATCTCTATAGTATAGTATTTATTGCTAGTTTTTCTACAAAATCGTAAAGTTAACTTAGCGTGACCGAAAGTGCACATGTTGTAAGTAGCTAGTTTGAAAAATAAGAATTTCAAATCATGGTGGAGCTGTTGGTAGAGGTATATATGTATCTTCTTATCGTTTGCCAAACGGAGTTGCACGTAATTCTAGATCGCAAGCAAGAACGTGCTGAAAGTGTTTCCGACTTTGTGTGTTGAGAGAAAAACAATATTAAAGAAAGGCAAGTAAAAGGTGCTAATAGAGAATAAACAATGTAAAGATTATGAAACTGCCATAGGGCTAAAGGCGTTCTCGGGGAATTACTGGTTCACCATTAGCATTTTTAGAATGTAAATAAGATATAACATGTCTTGGTTGTATTCATGTGCAGGGAAAGGGGTCCCATACATAGATGCAAGCATATGCTTATGCATTACACCTCTCATAACCACAACAATTTCTTCATATAGCAAGCAGCCAAAAAACTTGTAATTAAAAGGTTCTTCCCGTGGTTATGGATATCCACTCTGTGAATCTTCTATTTCTCCCTTGTCAATACATGGCGGCGTAGGCAGCATATCATGTCACTTGTATCCGCGTACCACCAACCACACACCACTAGTAGGAAAAGCCTCATCAGTGGCACACGAAACTTTGATTCTGTGGCTCACGGGCGGTGCGCCACAGAAACTTCGCCACAAAAATAGGGTTTCTGTGGCGCACCTGACCATGCGCCACATAATTAAGTTGTTCTGTGGCGCATATGGACGTGCTGCGCCACAGAAAAAGGTGCGCCACAGAACAATGTACAGGTATACTCGATTTTGTGCTCCCTGGTGTATTATACAGATTTTATACAGGTTTTGTACACAGTATACAGGTATAATATAGAGAGATAGAAAGATATAATATTGACACATATAACATAGCAACATTATACATCATCATCACAGTACTTATAGCCCGATCGAGTTACATATATAGTGCCAAGTATCAAATGTTTTGCATACAACTCTTAATTCATACAAATTTCACAATTTCGAGATACAAAGTAGTCTTCATCCGGTTCCTCCTTTGCTCCCTCCTCTCTACCCACCAGGCTCGCTTGCATCGGGGTCTTCATCCAGTTCCTACTATGATTAAAATGGAAGAAAGTGAGACCAACAAGTCCGATGCACAAGAGAATTGGAATAAATGCCTCATACATTGTTGGTCAACACAAATATTAACATTCAGGCATGGTGTAAGTGAGACTAAGTCCGATGTACAAGAGATTGATATTTGTGCTATCTTACCAGGCTCACTTACGCTACCACCAAGTGTACGGTGACCAAACATTTTAATCATCGGCATTTTGAAAATACCAAAGCAAATGGAATAAGTGCCTCATACATTGTTGGTCAACACAAATATTAACATTCAGGGATGGCGTAAGTGAGACCAAGTCCGGTGCACAAGAGATTGATATTTGTGCTATCTTACCAGGCTCACTTACGCCACCCCCAAGTGTATGGTGACCAAACATTTTAATCATCGGCATTTTGAAAATACCAAAGAAAATGGAATGACAAAATGGAATAAGTGCCTCATACATTGTTGGTCAACACAAATATTATGGTCAGAAACCATAGTTGCAGTATACACCGCAGTATACTTTGCAGAAGGGCCCCCTTTGCCCGGCCGCCGTTCCGTGAACGGGTCCTTGACGACACAACAACGCCGATCTGCCTCTCCGGCGCAGAACCACGGCAGTCCCAGCCGCCTCCCTTGTGGCTACAAGGGAGGAGGCTTGGACTGGCGTGGTTCTACACCGGAGAGGTAGGTCGGCGTTGTTGTCTCGTCAAGGACTCGTTCACGGAACGGCGGCCGGGGAAAGGGGGCCCGTCTACAAAGTATATTGCGGCGTATAGGTGACCAAACATTCTAATCATCGGCACTAAAATGGAAGAAAGAGCCAATGCAATCAAGAAGTAGCTAGTATGAACTAAATGGAATGCCTCATACTTTGTTGGTCGAAACAAATATTAACATCCAGGGATGGAGTAAGTGAGGCCAGGTAGGATGCACAAGATATTGATATTTGTGCCATCACACCAAGCCTCACTTGCTCCACCCCCGAGTGTACGAGTGATCGACCAACCATCTAATCATCGGCAAGTACAAAAACACCAACAAACCAGCAACCATGGTGATATAAGTCAAGATGCGCAAACACACATAGCATGCATGGAGCAGATGCTCCAAAGGGATTACTCATCACTTGGTATAACCAAGTGATACTGGCAAAAGAGAGGCCAATCAAGAACCAGTAAATCCAGTAAGTGATAGATATGCCTAAACAAGCAACAACACATAGCATATCCCAGCTAACCAGATGAGACAAGTCTTGGTAGCCAACTTAATCACCTAGCACCACCTAGCCTTTTAAAACCATCGAAACTAGTCCATTTTCTTCAAAGGATACCACGGTGGCATTCATTTACATGATCCCCTACTCGTGGATATCTCTATTTTCATCAAAGCCAACAAGAAATAAGGGATTACCATAAGGGATTACTCATCACTTGGTAGTAATTAACCAAGTGATGCTTGGCTAGAGTCCTTAAAAGAAATCCATCATAAGCATGGTCAAATACACATATATAGCATGGGGCAGATGCTCCAAAGGGATTATATATTCATCACTTGGTAATTTGGAGAGCAAACAAGCGGTAGCCATATCACTCAATCCAATAATATAGTAATTTGGATCATAAGGCATCAATTAAGGAGGCAATTAACCAGGGACAAAGGGAAACATTTGATGATCCGAGTAAGTGCATGACACTTTGAGCTACCAAGAATAAAGGCCAACGAGTGGATAAACATCCGCAAGCAGCTCACACACACATGCAAACACATGTGTTGACGAGTAACTAAACAGCAGAAGAACACCACCGGATATTCATGGGTACTTAGGATCGGTAGGGAATTGATAAAGTACGGTGAGGAGCAAGCATACCATCAGAAACTGTCCATTTGAGAGAAATAACATTGGGGTAATGTTAAAATGTTTGTCTACATATTTGGGAGACATTTTTAATATTGGAGTCTAGCTAATGGAAATCAAGAACTAGTCTTGATCTCCAAATGGTGATTAGAGGGAATTTATTCATCTTAAGCAACATTAGGGACAAATGGGATCATGCAAGGGACTTGGGTCATTTGGATCATAAGGCATCAATTAAGGAGACAACCGGGGACAAAGGGAAACATTTGATGATCCATTATCATAGGCAACAAAGCAGCAACTTTTTCCCCTCTAATCTAGCTAGAGTCCTTAAAAGAAATCCATCATAAGCATGGTCAAATACACATATATAGCATGGGGCAGATGCTCCAAAGGGATTATATATTCATCACTTGGTAATATGGAGAGCAAACAAGCAGTAGCCATATCACTCAATCCAATAATATAGTAATTTGGATCATAAGGCATCAGTTAAGGAGGCAATTAACCAGGGACAAAGGGAAACATTTGATGATCTAGTAAGTGCATGACACTTTGAGCTACCAAGAATAAAGGCCAACAGTGGATAAACATCTGCAAGCAGCTCACACACATATGCAAACACATGTGTTGACAGTAACTAAACAGCAGAAGAACACCACCAAATATTCATGGGTACTTAGGATCAGTAGGGAATTGATAAAGTACAGTGAGGAGCAAGCATACCATCAGAAACTGTCCATTTGAGAGAAATAACATTGGGGTAATGTTAAAATGTTTGTCTCCATATTTGGGAGACATTTTTAATATTGGAGTCTAGCTAATGGAAATCAAGAACTAGTCTTGATCACCAAATGGTGATTAGAGGGGATTTATTCATCTTAAGCAACATTAGGGACAAATGGGATCATGCAAGGGACTTGGGTCATTTGGATCATAAGGCATCAATTAAGGAGGCAACCAGGGACAAAGGGAAACATTTGATGATCCATTATCATAGGCAACAAAGCAGCAACTTTCCCCCTGTAATCTAGCTAGAGTCCTTAAAAGAAATCCATCATAAGCATGGTCAAATACACATATATAGGATGGGGCAGATGCTCCAAAGGGATTATATATATTCATCACTTGGTAATTTGGAGAGCAAACAAGTAGTAGCCATATCACTCAATCCAATAATATAGTAATTTGGATCATAAGGCATCAATTAAGGAGGCAACCAGGGACAAAGAGACAAAGTAATTTCGTCGAGCACTTTGTGCCCGCACGGGAGAGGAAGAGGGAGGGGAGGGGAGGCGCTAGAGGTGGAGCTCACCGACGATGCTGTTGGAGGAGGGGCCGGGTAGAGGAAGAGGGAGGGGGCGGGTAGGGGTGGAGGAGGAGGTTGACGATGATGGGAGGGGTGGAGGAGGAGGAAGACGCGGCGGATCCTCCTCCTTGACGCGCCGCCGGCCCCTCCTCCTCCATGCGGAGGCCCCTCCTCCTCCACGCCGCAGCGGCTTGTGCTCCTGGTGGCGGGGATGGGTGGAGTGTGGCGGCATGCGGCCCTCGCGGAGGAAGGAGGCGGCGGCGACGACGATGGCCACGCTCACCATGGAAGGCGGCGACGCGCGAGGGAGAGGAAGAGGGGTGGAGGAGGAAGAAGTACAGGCGGGGGAGGGGGTACGGTTGGATATAGAAGGCGCTATTTCTGTGGCGCACCCGCACGAGTGCGCCACAGAATCAACTACTTTTGTGGCGCACCAAAGACAGTGCGCCCCAGAAACACTTATTTCTGTGGCGCAGCAGGCCACGTGCGCCACAGAAATACCTACACTAATAGTTGGTGGTGGCAGGATGTGGGCCCCACATACTTTCTGTGGCGCACGGTTCAGTAGTGCGCCACAAAAATAGCTTATTTTTGTGGCGCATTCTGTCTCATGCGCCAGAGAAAATCTTTCTGTGGCGCATTTCTGCTGGTGCGCCACAGAACTAAGATCCACCTATAAGCATTTCCCTACTAGTGCACAACGATAATTTCCTCCAAAGTCTGCAAGGAGCTAAATATTGCGTGGTTGACATTCGCACAACCTCATTGAAGAAAGTTACTACACACTTATATAAGGCAAGACATCATAATCATATTCAATTCATGGTGGTGCTAGGGTTTCTCCATTCCCCAAGAAGTACTGAAACTAGTCGCACATTAAGGCAAACAACATCGTCGTGATTATATGAATAGAGTATCAGGGTCCAAAAAAATTACATGTGCAAGTCCACACTAGGGTTTGGAATTATTACAACCATATATATGGAGGGTTCATGATGGTGATGGATATGGTGGTGGTGATGATGATGATGATGATGATGATGATGATGATGATGAAAATCAATGCTAGATCCTTCAGGATCTGAGCTAGGGTGGAGATGGAGGCCCTTCTGCAAGTTGCCCCTTCAGATCCTTCCTTGTGTGTCCAATCTCATCTGATTTCCCGGGTGAAACTAATTTACAAGGCGGTGCCAACGCCGCGTGATACAGCCCAGAACGATCGTTAAGTGCTCAGAACTTGTGTCTTCGCGATTTGCCTCCTTAGGTTTACCATCGGGTGCGTGGGTAATTGTATATATGGACGATATTTATTGTTTCCAATCACATTTTTGTGCCCAAAAATGTTCACTTAACTTATTTGTCCATCAACCTTCTTATTGCAAAGCTTCTAAACATACTATAGAAGCTTCATATATTTTTATTTTTTCAAAATTAGACCTTTTCAAGGCCATTTAACATAAGGAGACAAATAGGAGTATGAGGTGATTTGATTTCCCTCAATGCATTTGTTTAGAATTTTTAAACCAAGGATGCATGACATGGTCTTGATTGCAAGTGGAATTTTATTTCAAACATTAAATGTTACATGTCCACCATGTGTACCTATATGTGGTATTCACCCACACTCTAAGTAAATTTCCATGTGCGCCAAAAAAATAGAATTTACTTTTTATTTTGTCTTTGCTCATAGCATGACGAAGGAGAATGTGGGTTGACCATGAACTTGAGAGGAACAACCACCCTTTAGGTTTAATAATAACAAGATAGAGGTCTCTCGCTTTAAAATATGCTTATTTTTCGGTTCACACTTCTTCCACGGGAAACACGATTTTGGGCACCCGAGGATTTGGGGATTCGGCTACCATGAACTGGTGATTCACGAAGGTTGGGGAAGTGTTACCTTGTAAAAACTAAACTGAACGAAAGTCATAAGAAAAGGAAAGAATCCTAGATTATGAAGGGTGGTAAGAAAAAGAAAAGTGACATGGTATTCCATCACATCCTTGTTGATCTCCACCGTGAATTGAGAGTAAGAAGTAGCACTAGATGATCATATCTCTCTATGTACTCACATTTCTTAAGAACGCATTACCTTGTAAAAACTACTTTAAACTGAACGAAAGTCATAAGAAAAGGAAAGAATCCTAGACTATGAAGGGTGGTAAGAACAAGAAAAGTGACATGGTATTCCATCACATCCTTGTTGATCTCCACCGTGAATTGAGAGTAAGAAGTAGCACTAGATGATCATATCTCTCTATGTACTCACATTTCTTAAGAACGCATGAGATGCTCTATATGACTGCGCCATTGTTTATGTAACTTAACGTAACATCCCAGGATTTCAGACAATTGCGGTGTAGTTTTTAGAACGGGATGTGCATTGCATCATAAAAACTGGGAAAATTCCGCGCTTAATTGCAAAATACATCTTAGAGGGGTGAAGTTTCTTTCTCGACACCATCTACGGTTTAGGGTTTCGAGACTATAAACTTTGAAATGACCACTTTGTATTTAGAGTGCATATAAGTTGAGTATCACTTGTGTGATTCAAACATGAAACAAGAATTGAGTTTGAATTTAAATTCAAACTCAAACAATTCAAATATAATTCAAATCATAAAATAATAATATTGGATAACCCACTTGACAATATAAAATAAAGATAAATAAATTATATAAAGCTCAAATGAGAAAACCTTGAGCTTTATTGAACCATACACAAATAATAACATTGTAATTTACAATATTCTTATGAATATTACCATACAGCAAATAATAGAAAATGAAATAAATACAAAAAGGAAAATTACATGATTATATGACTAGAGCCCTAACTACTAAAATTCATCTTGACCTTGTTCAAGCCTTGAATGATTTGATCTTGCTCCAAACCTGCAATCAAAGAAGCACAAATACACTACATTGAACCAAGTGGCAAAACCACTTGACAGATTAGTAAAAAAATGGAATTTATAGGGGATAAGCTTGCACAGCTGAGCTGATCCACTCCACAGGCCCAAGTTCCAACCCAGTGAAGCACACAGCTCACAAGGATACTTGCATGACCAACAACACACAACAACTCTGGCTAGTCACCAACACAAACAGCCTTGTTGTCAACCAGGGAGCATAGCACAGGGTAGTATAAAGGCTTTTCGGCCCCAAACCCTAAGTGCGCACCGACACAAGCATCAGGAGGTAAGAACAGCAAGCAAAAACACCATTGTAAACCCAAAACCATCCAGCATCTGTTCCACTAGAACAGATAGTTGTTGATCAAGAATGGAGTAGAAGCATCGTAGATCACAATCCAGAGGAGGAGAGAAGGACAAGCACATCATCTATCTCACATATCCAGAAGCAAACCTCTACATCAACAACTAATCTAGGAGCTGGAGCGAGGTATACCAAAGAATCAAGAGAAAGCATTGTTTTGCTCATAATAATCAACCATATGCATAATCCACACAAGCCATAGGGTTAAGCTACCCTGTTTGTATCATCATTTGGCACCCAACCATATGGTGCAAGCAAAATAAGGGAGAGGCTAGTATAAATTCATCTAAGGGAACACTGGTTAAGTCAATATAATCATCATTGAGTTAACCAAAGCAATGCAGCAAGGATTTGATCCCTAACTAACCAACCCAGACTCACCTAGCACCCTATAGCTAGCTAAACCATCAGACTATAGACATTTGTATGTCTATTTCGATGTCAACATCAAAGATACTGGAATCATATAAATGACTACCAGTATTATTGCACAGAAGCATACAGAAGAGGTAGGAGCAACCATATCTAGCAAGCAAAGCACTACTAGGGTCACAACAGCTACCCAGCCATACATAAAATCCAACCAGAGAAGCATATCATCACTCCTAGGAGTTCAAACACAACAGGAGGTGCCAACACATGTTGGTTTCCATCCAGATATTGCACAAATGCACATGAATCACCACTGCATCAATCAGTTCATGCCTGTTTGTCAGAAATAGGAAGCAAAGCTTCACTGACAAGCACAAGTAATTGAAATAGCTTGCATAGATGACACCAAGTGCATCATAGAGATCAATCAGCCACAACCATGCATAACCAAGCAACAACATGCACCAGTACTTGGTGCAGAGCTTCAGAAACAAGCAAGGCAATCACATGAGTGATGATCCACAAGTATAGGGGATCGCAACAGTCTTCGAGGGAAGTAAAACCCAATTTATTGATTCGACACAAGGGGAGCCAAAGAATATTTGTAAGCCTTAACAGCGGAGTTGTCAATTCAAGCTGCACTGGAAACATACTTGCTCGCAAGAGTTTATCAGTAGCAACAGTTTTATAGCAGTAGCAATAGTGAAATATAAGCAGCAGTGTAATAAAGACAGCAGTAGTGATTATAGTAAACAGCAGGATTAAAATACTGTAGGCACAGGAATTGATGAACGGGCGCTGCATGGATAAGAGAACTCATGTAATAATCAAGGTAGGGCATTTGCAGATAGTAATAAAATAGTATCCATGTACTAAACAACCATAGGCATGTGTTCCGTATATAGTCGTACGTGCTCGCAATGAGAAACTTGCACAACATCTTTTGTCCTACCAGCCGGTGGCAGCCGGGCCTCTAGGGAATCTACTGGTAATTAAGGTACTCCTTTTAATAGAGCACATGAGAAAAGCATTAACACTCCGTGAACACATGTGATCCTCATATCACAGCCTTCCCCTCCGGTTGTCCCAATTTTTGTCACTTTGGGGCCTCGGGTTCCGGACAGCAATATGTGTATACAACTTGCAGGTAAGATCATAAAACAATGAATATCATCGTGAATCAATAACATGTTCAGATCTGAAATCATGGCACTCGGGCCCTAGTGACAAGCATTAAGCATAACAAGTTGGAACAATATCGTAAAAGTACCAACTACGGATACTAGGCACTATGCCCTAACAATCTTATGGCTATTACATGAACAATCTCATCCAATCCCTACCATCCCCTTCAGCCTACAGCGGGGGAATTACTCACACATGGATGGGGGAAGCATGGATGGTTTATGGAGAGGCGTCGGTGGTGATGATGGCGATGATCTCCTCCAATTCCCCGTCCCGGCAGGGTGCCAGAACGGAGTTTCTGATCCCGAGACGGAGTTTCGCGATGGCGGCGGAGTTCTGGATGTCTTCTGGCAAATTGGTCGAACTCCCGTGCGTTTTTAGGTCAAGGGCTTTAAGTAGTCCAGAGGGGAGCGTCGGGGGCTGGCCGAGGCGACGCCACCATAGGGCGGCGCGGCCCAGGGGCCCACCGCGCCGCCTGGTGGTGTGGGCGCCTCTGATACGTCTCAAACATATCTATAATTTCTTATGTTCCATGCTAGTTTTATGACAATACTCACATGTCTTATACACACTTTACATCATTATTATGCATTTTCCGACACTAACCTATTGACAAGATGCCGAAGCGTCAGTTCCTGTTTTGTGCTGTTTTTGGTTTCAGAAATCCTACAAAGGAAATATTCTCGGAATTAGACGATACGAACGCCCAGGGTCTTATTTTTCCACGGAGCTTCCAGAAGACCGAAGAGGATACGAAGTGGGGCCACGAGGCACCCAAACCATAGGGCGGCGCGGCCAGGGAGGGGCCCGCGCAGGCCTATGGTGTGGGGCCCCTGTGCCTCCAGCGACCCTGCCCTTTCGCCTACTTAAACTCTCCGTCGCGAAAACCATATTACCGAGAGCCACGATACGGAAAAAGTTCCAGAGACGCCGCCGCCAATCCCATCTCGGGGGATTCAGGAGATCGCCTCCGGCACCCTACCAGAGAGGGGAATCATCTCCCGGTGGACTCTACATCGCCATGATCGCCTCCGGACTGATGTGTGAGTAGTTCATCCTTGGATTATGGGTCCATAGCAGTAGCTAGATGGTTGTCTTCTCCTCATTGTGCTATCATGTTAGATCTTGTGAGCTGCCTATCATGATCAAGATCATCTATTTGTAATGCTACATGTTGTGTTTGTTGGGATCCGATGAATATGGAATACTATGTCAAGTTGATTATTGATCTATCATATATTTGTTGTTTATGATCTTGCATGCTCTCTGTTGCTCGTAGAGGCTCTAGCCAAGTTGATACTTGTAACTCCAAGAGGGAGTATTTATGCTCGATAGTGGGTTCATGCCTCCATTGAATCTGGGACAGTGACAGAAAGTTCTAAGGTTGTGGATGTGATGTTGCCACTAGGTATAAAACATCAATCCTTTGTCTAAGGATATTTGTGTTGATTACATTACGCACCATACTTAATGCAATTGTCTATTGTTTGCAACTTAATACTGGAAGGGGTTCGGATGCTAACCCGAAGGTGGACTTTTTAGGCATAGATGCATGCTCGGATAGCGGTCTATGTACTTTGTCGTAATGCCCTAAGTAAATCTCATATTAGTCATCATGATATGTATGTGCATTGTTATGCCCTCTCTATTTGTAAATTGCCCAACCGTAATTTGTTCACCCAACATGCTATTTCTTATTGGAGAGACACCACTAGTGAACTGTGGACCCCGGTCCATTCTTTTATATCTGAATACAATCTACTGCAATCATTGTTCTCTGCTGCTCTTCGCAAACAAACATCATTTTCCACACCATACATTTAATCCTTTGTTTACAGCAAGCCGGTGAGATTGACAACCTCACTGTTAAGTTGGGGCAAAGTATTTTGATTGTGTTGTGCAGGTTCCACGTTGGCGCCGGAATCCCTGGTGTTGCGCCGCACTACACGCCATCACCAACGACCTTCACGTGGCCTTTGACTCCTACTGGTTCGATAACCTTGGTTTCTTACTGAGGGAAAACTTGCTGCTGTACGCATCACACCTTCCTCTTGGGGTTCCCAACGGACGTGTGCTTAACGCGTTATCAAGCTCTTTTTCTGGCGCCGTTGTCGGGGAGATCAAGACACGCTGCAAGGGGAGTCTCCCACATCCAATCTCTTTACTTTGTTTTTTGTCTTGCTTTACTTTACTTTATTTACTGCTTTGTTTGTTCTCTATATTAAAAACACAAAAAAATAGTTACTTGCATTTACTTTATTTAGTTTGCTTTATTTACTAATGCTAAAATGGGTACTTCTGAGAATACTAAGTTGTGTGACTTCACAAGCACAAATAAAAATGATTTCATATGCACACCTATTGCTCCACCTGCTACTACAGCAGAATTTTATGAAATTAAACCTGCTTTACTAAATCTTGTTATGAGAGAGCAATTTTCTGGTGTTAGTTCTGATGATGTTGCTGCCCATCTTAATAATTTTGTTGAACTTCGTGAAATGCAAAAGTATAAGGCTGTAAATGGTGACATTATAAAATTGAAATTGTTTCCTTTCTCCTTAAGAGGAAGAGCTAAAGATTGGTTGCTATCTTTGCCTAAGAATAGTATTGATTCATGGACTAAATGTAAGATGCTTTCATTGGTAGATATTATCCTGCTAAAATTATATCTTTGAGAAGTAGCATAATGAATTTTAAGCAATTGGATAATGAACATGTTGCCCAAGCATGGGAAAGAATGAAATCTTTGGTAAAGAATTGCCCTACCCATGGATTGACTACTTGGATGATCATCCAAACCTTTTATGCAGGATTGAATTTTTCTTCGCGGAACCTATTGGATTCAGCTGCTGGAGGTACTTTTATGTCCATCACCTTAGGCGCCGCAAAAAAGCTTCTTGATAATATGATGATCAACTACTCTGAATGGCACACTGAAAGGGCTCCACAAGGTAAGAAGGTAAATTCCGTTGAAGAAACCTTCTCCTTGAGTGATAAGATTGATGCTATTATGTCTATGCTTGTGAATGGTAGATCTAATGTTGATCCTAATAATGTTCCTTTAGCTTCATTGGTTGCTCAAGAAGAGAATGTTGATGTGAACTTCATTAAAAATAATAATTTCAACAACAATGCTTATAGGAATAATTCTGGTAACAACTATAGGCCATATCCTTCTAATAATGGTAACGGTTATGGTAATTTTTATGGTAATTCTTACAACAATAATAGGAGTGTACCCCCTGGTCTTGAAGCCATGCTTAAAGAATTTATTAGTACACAAACTGCTTTTAACAAATCTGTTGAAGAAAAGCTTGGTAAAATTGATGTTCTTGCTTCTAAGGTTGATAGTCTTGCTGTTGATGATGATCTTTTAAAATTGAAAGCCATGCCTAATGAAACTAAAGATATTAAGTCATTTGCTACAGCAAACGCTATCCAAGTTCGAATTAATGAAAATATTAGATTGATGGCTGAATTGCATGCTAGGTGGGAAAGATAAGAAAAATTTGCTAAAGAGAATAATGTAGCTAAAGTTTGGACTATTACCACCACTAGTAATGTTGATGATTCACATGTTGCTAAACCTCCTACTATCAATGGTAAAATAATTGGTGTTAGCAATGTTTCTACTCCTAATGCAAAGCGTGCAAAACCGCCTCGAAACTCGCTAAAACTGCTGAAACTGCTTGTGATAAAACTGCTGAAATTTTTCAAAATATTGGGGACAATGATCCCATTGCTTTAGATAATAATGGTTTAGATTTTGATGATTGTCATATCTCTGAAGTTATAAAGTTCTTGCAAAAACTTGCTAGAAGTCCCAATGCTAGTGCTATAAATTTGGCCTTTACAAAACATATTACAAATGCTCTCATTAAAGCTAGAGAAGAGAAACTAAAACTTGAAACTTCTATTCCTAGGAAGTTAGAAGATGGTTGGGAGCCCATCATTAAGATGAAGGTCAATGACTTTGATTGTAATGCTCTATGTGATCTTTGTGCAAGTATTTTTGTTATACCTAAGAAACTCTATAATATGCTTGACTTGCCACCATTGAAAAATTCTTATTTGGATGTTAATCTTGCTGATAATTCTATAAAGAAATCTTTGGGTAGGATTGATAATGTTCGCATTACGGTTAACAATAACCTTGTCCCCGTTGATTTTGTTGTCTTGGATATTGAATGCAATGCATCTTGTCCCATTATTTTGGGAAGTCCTTTTCTTCGAACTGTTGGTGCTATTATTGGTATGAAGGAAGGGAATATTAAGTATCAATTTCCTCTCAAGAAAGGTATGGAACACTTCCCTAGAAAGAGAATGAAGTTATCTTATGATTATATTATTAGAACAAATTATGATGTTGATGCTTCATCTCTTGATAATACTTGATCCACACTTTCTGCGCCTAGCTGAAAGGCGTTAAAGAAAAGCGTTTATGGGAGACAACCCATTATTTTACTTCTGCACTTTTGTTTTATATTTGAGTCTTGGAAGTTGTTACTACTGTAGCAACCTTTCCTTATCTTTATTTTATTGCATTGTTGTGCCAAGTAAAGTCTTTGATAGTAAGGTTGATACTAGATTTGGATTACTGCGCAGAAACAGATTTCTTTCTGTCACGAATTTGAGTAGCCCCCTCTGTAGGTAACTCAGAAAAATCTGCCAATTTACGTGCGTGATCCCCAGATATGTACGCAACTTTCATTAAATTTTAGCTTTTTCATCTGAGCAAGTTAAGTGCCCCTGAAAAATTCGTCTTTACGGACTGTTCTGTTTTGACAGATTCTGCCTTTTATTTCGCATTGCCTGTTTTGCTATGTTGGATGGATTTCTTTGTTTCATTAACTTTCAGTAGCTTTGTGCAATGTCCAGAAGTGTTACGAATGATTATGTCACCTCTGAATATGTGAATTTTTGATTATGCACTAACCCTCTAATGAGTTTGTTTTGAGTTTGGTGTGGAGGAAGTTTTCAAGAATCAAGAGAGGAGGATGATACAATATGATCAAGAAGAGTGAAAAGTCTAAGCTTGGGGATGCCCCGTGGTTCATCCCTGCATATTTCAAGAAGACTCAAGCATCTAAGCTTGGGGATGCCCAAGGCATCCCTTCTTCATTGACAACTTATCAAGTCACCTCTAGTGAAACTATATTTTTATTCCGTCACATCTTATGTGCTTTACTTGGAGCGTCTGTATGTTTTTATTTTTGTTTGTGTTTGAATAAAATCGGATCCTAGCATTCTTTGTTTGGTAGAAAGACACGCTCCGCTGTTTCATATGAACACTGGTGTTCTTAGCTTTACCTTTAATGTTCATGGCGAAGGTTGAAACTGCTTCGTTCATTGTTATTTGGTTGGAAACAGAAAATGCTTCATGTGGTAATTGGTATATGGTCTTCAATAATTTGATACTTGGCAATTGTTGTGCTCAAATAGATCATGTTTAAGCTCTTGCATCATGTACTTTGCACCTATTAATGAAGAACTACCATAGAGCTTGTTGAAATTTGGTTTGCATGATTGATCTCTCTAAAGTCTAGATATTTTCCGGTGAGGTGTTTGAACAACAAGGAAGACAGTGTAGAGTCTTATAATGCTTGCAATATGTTCTTATGTAAGTTTTGCTGTACCGGTTCATACTTGTGTTTGCTTCAAACAACCTTGCTAGCCAAAGCCTGGTACTGAGAGGGAATACTTCTTGTGCATCCAAAACCTTGAGCCAAAACCTATGCCATTTGTGTCCACCATACCTACCTACTACATGGTATTTCTCTGCCATTCCAAAGTAAATTACTTGAGTGCTACCTTTAAAATTTCATTCCTTGTCTTTGCAATATATAGCTCATGGGAAAATAGCTTAAAAACTATTGTGGTAAAGAATATGTAGCTTATGTATCTTATTTCTTATAAGTTGCTTGTTGAGCGGTAACCATGTTTCGGGGACGCCATCAACTATTACACCTTTGTTGAATATCATGTGAGTTGCTATGCATGTTCGTCTTGTCTGAAGTAAGGGTGATTTATCATGATCAAATGGTTTGAGTATGCATATTGTTATAGAAGAACATTGGGCGGCTAACTAAAGCCATGTATCATGGTGGAAGTTTCAGTTTGGACATTAATCCTCAATCTCTTATGAGAATATTATCTGTTGTTGAATGCTTATGCATTAAAGAGGAGTCCATTATTTGTTTTCTAAGTTGTCCCGGTATGGATGTCCTAAGTTGAGATCTGTCAAAAACGAGAAATCAAATGCGATCTATCTCCTTGGACCTTTGTACAGGCGGCATAGAGGTACCCCTTTGTGACACTTGGTTGAAACATTTGTTATGCAATGATAATCCATGTAAATCCAAGCTAATTAGGACAAGGTGCGAGCACTATTGGTATTATATGCATGAGGCTTGCAACTTATAGGATGTCTTATGCATAACACATATGAATTATTACTACCGTTGACAAAATTGTTTCTATGTTTTCAAAATAAAAGCTCTAGCACAAAAATAGTAATCCATGCTTCCCTCTGTGTCGTGGTATCGTCACGGCCATATGCTACGGGGTAGCTAAAGAGAGGTGGTTCATGTATGGGCGTCGACGGTATCCGGATGCGGGATTGGTACACAGCACACGGTGATGTACCCAGGTTCAGGGCCCTCGCGGTGGAGGTAAAACCCCTACTCCTGCATGTCTGATGTATATGACAGTATATGTGTGAGATAGAGTTGCTCCTTGAGTTGTTTGTCCTGATAACTAAGAAGCTACTATGAGCTAAGAGGGAGCCTAGCTGGCTTGGAGAGAGCCTGGCCGGCTGCTCGTATGTGAGCTGAGAGAGAGAGGCGTATGAGCCTGGACCAAATGAGCCTGAAGGGCTCCCCCTGGTGTGTCTTATATAGTGGCACCCAGGGGACAAGAGATGGCCCACATGCATTGTACACGATTTGACTACTAGGGTCTCATCAACTGTACACTACAGTGCTACTATTGCACCACAGTGAGCCTATCGGTAGCCTGGTCGCTTGGTATTGTCGCTGGCAGAGCAGGCATGTACGATGCCCTGTCTTCTCGTACAATCGCTGTCTAGGCAGAAGGATCCAACGCCTTGTGCTTGTCGTCGATCCTATTCTTGGCCTTGGTCTTCACGTTGATGTAGGAGATGGAGCTGGCTTGTACGTGGCTTTGGTACTTGATCTCGGCCAGCTCGTACCGTGGAGAGAGGAAGCGGCAGCCGGCCACGCACGTACATAGAGCGCCCGGACGTACGCGTATGCATGCATGGCAGGGAGCAGCTGGCCTCGATCGTGTCGGCCAGGAGGAGATGGTGAGCCGAACGTAGCGAGGCCACGCCTGGGCGAGCTGGACTGGGTGCCGTCAGCCGGACGCGGCCTAGCTGAAGATGAAGACGGCCCAGGTAGAGCTGAAGCCAGACGGGCCGATGGGAGCGGAAGCCGGCTTGGCATGGCGGAAGCCGAACGGGCCGCTGAGCCGGAAGCCGGCCCAGCGGGCGGTTCTTCTTCTTTTTATCTTCTTTCTTGCATATCTTTTGATCTGTTGCATCTTTTCTTGATCCACGAAGTGCTCCGCGGTCGTCCACTCTAGGACTTTGCCATACCGGGGGTCATCCCCCCCGACACTCTGCGAAAGGCCTTTCTTATACTTTATGTTGAGTCAGTTTACCTACTTCTTTCTATCTTAGAAGCAAACACTTGTGTCAACTTTGTGCATTGATTCCTACATACTTGCTTATTTGCATTCATCATATTACTTTGTGTTGACAATTATCCATGAGATATACATGTTGAAGTTGAAAGCAACCGCTGAAACTTATATCTTCCTTTGTGTTGCTTCAAAACTTTCTACTAAGAATTTATTGCTTTATGAGTTAACTCCTATGCAAGTCTTATTGATGCTTGTCTTGAAAGTACTATTCATGAAAAGTCTTTGCTATATGATTCGAGTTGTTTAATCATTGTCTTTACCATTGCTTCGAATCACTTCATTCATCTCATATGCTTTACAATAGTATTGATCAAGATTATGATAGCATGTCACTTCAGAAATTATCCTTGTTATCGTTTACCTACTCGAGGGCGAGTAGGAACTAAGCTTGGGGATGCTTGATACGTCTCAAACGTATCTATAATTTCTTATGTTCCATGCTAGTTTTATGACAATACTCACATGTCTTATACACACTTTACATCATTATTATGCATTTTCCGGCACTAACCTATTGACAAGATGCCGAAGCGCCAGTTCCTGTTTTGTGCTGTTTTGGTTTCAGAAATCCTACAAAGGAAATATTCTCGAAATTGGACGAAACGAACGCCCAGGGTCTTATTTTTCCACGGAGCTTCCAGAAGACTAAAGAGGATACGAAGTGGGGCCACGAGGCACCCAAAACATAGGGCGGCGTGGCCAGGGAGGGGCCCGCGTTGGCCTATGGTGTGGGCCCCTGTGCCTCCACCGACCCTGCCCTTCCGCCTACTTAAACTCTCCGTCGCGAAAACCCTATTACCGAGAGCCACGATACGGAAAAAGTTCCAGAGACTGATACGTCCAAAACGTATCTACTTTCCCGAACACTTTTGCTATTGTTTTGCCTCTAATTTGTGTATTTTGGATACAACTAACACGGACTAACGTTGTTTTCAGCAGAATTGCCCTGGTGTCTCGTTTTTGTGCAGAAACTCAACTTTCAGGAAAATCCCCGGGATTAATTCCAATGGGCCTATTTTTATAGAAGAGGGATGGAGCCAGAAGACCAGAAGGAGGGGGGCCATGAGGCGCCAACCCCATAAGGCGGCGCGGTGGGCCCCTGGGCCCCGCCGCCCTATGGTGGCGACGCCTCGGGCATCCCCAGGTGCTCCCCTCTGGACTACTTAAAGGCTTCGACCTAAAAACGCACAGGGGGTGAGACGAAATCGCCAGAAGACATCCAGAACACTGCCGCCATCGCGAAACTCCGTCTCGGGACCAGAAACTCCGTTCTGGCATTCCGCCGGGACGGGGAATTGGAGGAGATCATCGCCATCATCACCACCGACACCTCTCCATCGACCAGCCATGTTACCCCCATCCATGTGTGAGTAATTCCCCCGCTGTAGGCTGGAGGGGATGGTAGAAATTGGATGAGATTGGTCATGTAATAGCATAAAATTGTTAGGGCATAGTGCCTAGTGTCCGTAATTGGTACTTTTATGATATTGTTGCAACTTGTTATGCTTAATGCTTGTCACTAGGGCCCGAGTGCCATGATCTCAGATCTGAACATGTTATCAATTCATGATGATATTCATTGCTTTATGATCTTACCTCGCAAGTTGTATACACGTATTGTTGTCCGGAACCCGAGGCCCCAAAGTGACAGAAATTGGGACAACCGAAGGGGAAGGCGGTGATATGAGGATCACATGTGTTCACAGAGTGTTAATGATTTGCTCCGGTGCTCTATTAAAAGGAGTACCTTAATTTCCAGTAGATTTCCTAGAGGCCCGGCTGCCACCGGCTGGTAGGACAAAAGATGTTGTGCATGTTTCTAATTGCGAGCACGTACGACTAAATATGGAACACATGCCTATGGATTGTTTAGTACTTGGATACTGTTTTATTACTATCTGCAAATGCCCTACCTTGATTGTTACATGAGTTTCTCTCATCAATGCAACGCCGTTCATCCATCCCTGTGCCTACAGTATTTTAATCATGTTGTTTACTATAATCACTCCTGATATCTTTGTTACACTGCTGCTGATATTTCACTACTGCTACTGCTATAAAACTGTTGCTACTGATAAACTCTTGCGAGCAAGTCTGTTTCCAGGTGCGGCTGAATTGACAACTCCATTTTTAAGGCTTACAAATATTCTTTTGCTCCCCTTGTGTCGAATCAATAAATTGGGTTTTACTTCCCTCGAAGACTGTTGCGATCCCCTATACTTGTGGGTCATCAAGACTATTTTCTGGCGCCGTTGCCGGGGAGCATAGCTTTATTTGCAAGTTCACTTGGATTGATATTGTTCGCTGCAAATTCTCCATCATGGGTAAACCTCGCGATACTAAAGTCGCCATATTACCATCCACTACAAGAAAAGGTACAACTCTGAGTACCTCTGCTGCTCTTGATTCACCATCTGTGATAAGTCAACTTGTTTCACCACCACAAGCTTCACATGCTGGTACTTCTGCTGAATCTGAAAATTCTTATAATTTTGATGATGCTTCTGCTGTGCTTGATGATAGTGGTTCGTTAGGATCTTTTCTAGATGCTACAATTTCTAGGTCTAGACAAATTGAAAATACTGAAACTCCTAATGAAAATATTGTTACACATGTTAATTCACCTGAGTCTGTTGAATACTCTAGTGATGATCTTGATGAAGATTATGTGGAACTTGATGATGATTTTATTGTTAAATGCAATGCTACTACTGATGCAAGTAAAATTAAAAACCTTCTTGCACAACATACGCATTAGACATAAACTGTCTCCTGATCCTAAATTTGCCACATCTCCTATAAACATTAAGGATAAGGATTATGATTTTTCTCTTGATTTATCTCATATATCTATCGTTGAGAAAACACCTTTTTGTGGTACTGAAAAGGAAAGTGATGTAGAACACATGATTGAGCTGTCTACTCTAAGTAGCTTGTTTTCTGATGATGTCAAGAAGCGTACTTATTTTGTTGCTAAAAAAATTCCTTTCTCATTAAAGGATGATGCTAAAACTTGGTATAATAGTTTGCCTCCTGATTCTATTGATAGTCCAAGTGGTTTGCTTGATGTTTTCTTTCGGAAATACTTTCCTGCTAGTGCTCAACATATTGCTTTGCAGAAAATTTATAGTTTTGACCAGGAAGATGGAGAGAAATTGCCTGAAGCTTGGGCAAGATTTTGTTCTCTTATCAGAGCTCGACCTGGACATGATTTGGAAAAGCATGATTTACTTGATATATTTTATAGTGGACTAACCATTGAGTCTAGGGCATACCTGGATAGTTGTGCTGGTTGTGTTTTCAGTAAAAGAACTCCGGACGAAGTCGAAGAATTATTGGCTAAAATAGGCCGAAATCATGATGATTGGACTACACCGAACCAACCCCGACGCCAATATTGAAGAAGAGGGGTTTGATTAAATTAAATGATGAAGATATGAGGGAAGCCAAGAAATCTCTTAAGGAGAAAGGTATTAAATCTGAAGATGTGAAGAATTTACCTCCCATAGAAGATTTATGTAAGATAACCCCCCCTTCATCCATGATTGAGGTACATTCTCTTCAACGCTTTACTAGGGAAGATATTCCTTATTCAAAACCTCCTGCTCAATGCTTAGATGAGTTTGATAATTATATTGTTAAGCAAGATAATTTTAATATGAGAGTAGAGAATCATTTAATGGAAAATTCTCAAGCTATTAGTAAATTGCATGATATTGTGGAGAGAACCTCCAATGATGTTAAGATGCTTGTCATACATTTTCATATGGTTCAAACTCAAATTGATCAACTCAATAAAGTGCAAAATGACTTGTTAAAAAATAGTTCTAAAGAAAAACATGCTTATGAAGTAACAACTAGAGGCGGTGTTTCTACTCAGGATCCTCTATATCCTTAGGGGCATCCCAAAAGAGTTGAACAAGATTCTCAACGAATTGAACCTAGTGCTCCTTCTAAGAAAAAGAAGAAGAAACATAAAACTGTTGTAGAATCCTCTGAACCTCGTTAATGATCCTAATAGTATTTCTATTTCGATGCTTTGAAACTTAAAGTGGTAATGAACATGATAAAGATAATGATAAGAATGATGCTTCGATAAAGAAGAAGTTGAAGATGAACCCGAAAAGCATGCTAAAAATAAAAAGTATACTAAAGAAGATTTTA
The DNA here is from genome assembly GCF_022539505.1 of Lolium rigidum. NCBI lineage: Eukaryota > Viridiplantae > Streptophyta > Magnoliopsida > Poales > Poaceae > Lolium > Lolium rigidum. The sequence continues at coordinate 85,134,634 of NC_061509.1, forward strand.
TTGCTAAGAAACATGGTAATGAAAGGGAACCTTGGGTTCAAAAGCAAATTCCTTTTCCTGCTAAGAAACTAAAATCAAAGGAAGAAGAACACTATAATAAATTTTGTGATTGGATGAAACCTTTGTTCTTGCAAATCCCTTTGATTGATGCAATTAAATTGCCTCCTTATTCAAAGTATATGAAAGATATTGTCTCTAACAAAAGGAAAATTCGTAATGAGGAAATTTCCACTATGCTTGCTAATTACTCTTTCAATGGCAAAGTTCCAAAGAAGCTGGGCGACCCAGGTATACCGATTATTCCTTGTTCTATCAAAATAATTATGTTAGAACTGCTCTATGTGATTTGGGAGCAGGTGTTAGTGTTATGCCTTTTTCTCTTTATAAGAGACTTTATTTAGATAAGTTGATACCAACTGATATATCTTTGCAAATGGCTGATAAATCTACTGCTATTCCTGTTGGTATATGTGAGGATGTTCCTGTTCAAGTTACTAATAATTGCTTAATATTAACTGATTTTGTTGTGTTGGAAATGCATGAAGATGATAGTATGTCTATTAGTCTTGGGAGACCTTTTCTTAACACTGCAGGGGCTGTTATTGATTGCAATAAAGGAAAACTTACTTTCAATGTTGATGACAAGGAGCACATTGTTTATTTTCCCAAGAGGATTGATAAAGTATGCGGAGTTAATACAATTTCTAATGTGAGAAATATCAAAGTGGGAGTTATTGATTGTCCTATATATGATCCTAAAGAAGGATATCAAAATATTATGATTGGATCCATATCAATACAATACAAGGTAACATGATTGATTTGAGGTTTATTTCTTCTTATGCTATGTAAAATTTATTTGGTGGCAAGACTTGATCAACCTTGTTAACAAATACATTTTATATGCATAGAGGAACTAAACAACATTTCTTTCTTCCTCCACTTGTTTTACTTGCTGTAGCACTACTTGATTTGCAAGATGCTTTAGTTGTTTAGAGATTTCAAAATCTTTTTCTGCCCTGTAATAATAATTTTAACACCCAGAAATATGCATTTTTCAAAGTTTTCAAAAATTTACAAAAAGTATACCGTTGGTCTTATTTTTCGAAGAGCTACCTGGGAGCACCTGGGGCTGACCAGTGGGGCACCCCAGGGCTGCCCCCCATGTGCCGGCGCGGCTAAGGTGGGGGCCGCGCCACCCCGTGGTGTGGGCCCCTCCTTGCCCCACTAACTCATCTCTTCCTCCCATCTCACTCTCTCTCCCGAAAAAACTCGTACCAACTTTCTCTCACTCGCGTTTTTGCTCAAGAACTTGGGATTCTTCGATCTCTTTGCTCAGCCCAGATTTCCGTTTGAAATTTGGCACATTTGCTCTCCGGTATGTGACTCCTCCGATTATCCAAATAGAATTTTGTTTCGTTGAGTATATCTTGAATATTTTGCTGTTGTAGGTAACATGTTTAGTGAGCTTACATGCTTGATCTAAGTTGTAAAAATTAGTTTTGATGCATGTTTAGTACTCTACCAAGTTCCTATAGTAGTTTCCCTCAATTATATGTCTCCAAATCAACTTTTATAATGTTTGTTGAAAATTTCAGAAAAGGAAGAGATAATTATAACTTTGGAGAAGTGTTCGAAAGAGAGACGACAAGCACGGGGAGGCCCTCAAGGGCATCCACTCGGATTAGACGATCCTATAATGAGGACGTCATCGCACCGAGCTTCGAAGTTGAAGAGGATAATGGAGTCCCTAATGCTTCATCTTTTCCATGTTATGACTTTTTGCGTAATGCAGGGCTGCTTGATGACTTCTTATTCCTCATCAATAATGTGGGCTTATCTACCTATATGGAAGATGAGAGGGATCAATACTACATGCTAACTAAAATCTTTGTTGAAAGCTTTCAGTTCAACAACACGCACTACCAACCATCAGTTACATTCAACATTTATGATAGGCCTATTACTATGAAGTTGAAGGATTTGTGTGCTGCATTGGATATTGCCCCTGTAGGTACCACGAAGAAGATCGAGAATAATCCAAAGGCTTTGCTGGAGCTCTATCGAGAAGTTACCAATGATGATAGCCGCACCATTCAACGCGGCAAGATAAGAAACATTCAACTCCCTGCCATTAGATATTTCGCTTATTATCTTGCTACTAGCATTCTTGGTAGGGAGAACACTAGCAATATTTCTAGTTATCATCTTGCTTTCCTAGTTGCTGCACTTACTGGAAAGACACCTTATCATCTTGGTGCTCTTGTTGCTCGTCGTTTATTTAACAAGGGGCCCATTTTTGGAGGAATTGTCGCCTTACGCATTATTACATATCTTGATCTTCCTCTTGACCCTACTGATGAGAAATTAACTCCTATAAAGCTTGATATTGCTGCTATGAAGAGTCACCAATTTGTTACAACTGACTCTAGTTTAAAAAATATTGTCTATAGAATGTTGTTTATTGACGGGGATGAGAGGGAAATCCCTTTGCCGCGGACCGATTTGTTCAGTGTTCACAGGAAACCGTGGTCGCGCTCTAAGGAGGAGGTGGATGAGCAGCTGAGGATACATGGGTTCCACCAGCAGCATGACTCCGAGGACGCCGAGCCCTCCTACGGGTACACCGTCACGTATCCTGGTGCGTCTTCCAGCACATATCCAGAACAGGATCCATCTTCGTCGTACTACGGAGGTGCCACTTCATGGGCACCATGGGATTGATCTCCACTTAGGCCAAAAGCCTAAACTTGGGGGGAGGTATACCGGCATCACTCATTCATTGCATATTAAAATTGCTGGATACTTGTACATACTTGTTTAGCTTCTTAAAGTGGTTTCTAATAAGAGGGAGATGATATTTGGGGAAGTGCTGTTTGAAAACAGATTCTGGACTGATACCAAAAAAATTCTCAAAAACAGCCAGAACGTTATTTTCCGAAGCCAATTTTTGTGCATGTTCCCCAGATTATTATCTAACTTTCATTAGTTCAGCACTTTTCGAGCTGGGCAGCGGAAGCCTTTCGTAAAAATCGATTACTGTACTGCCGTCAAGTTTGACGAATTTCTGCTGCTTTGTGTTTAAGTGACTCTTTTAGTTTTCATTTTCTTGTTTTTGCTTTGTTTCTTTCCTAAAACACAAAAAGACCAAAAATATTTCTGTTGTTTCTCTTTACCATTTGTTTATTTTGGTTTCTTGCTCCTATTTTGCTTTATTTGCTATCGTTGGTTTGCTATAAGAAAATCCAAAAAGATTTTGCTTTGTTTGCTTGCTTCCTTTTGTTCTTGTTTCCAATTCGAAAACACCAAAAATATTTGTTGTTCGTAAAGTTCATTATGGAGTTCAGAGGTCTTCGGTGGCTGGAGCTTGGTTTTCATTCCATATTATTCAAGCTACACAAGTGAAAGGCAATAATGACGATCTACGACAACTCGATTGTGGTGAGAGGCTGGTATGAACTCTATTTGTTTTCATTTTTGTACATATACTCATCCATGTGAGCATGCTTAGTTGGTTCATGTGAGGTATATGTCATTTAAGAAAGTCTAGTAGTTCATGATCTCTCATGTTTAGCTCCAATTTATTAATATGAGTAGCATGTCATAGATATGTGCTTGCATTGTTTTATTCATAAATAGGTATGACATTGTGGTATCCTCCTCTGAATAATTCACTTGAATCGACTTGGCACATGCTCACGCATGCATATGACTGAACAAAAGTCAATTAAGCCTCGATGATTTACTTTGCCTCGGAGTTCTTGTATCACTTTTATGACTCTATTAATTTATTTTGTCGCAAGCATGATTATGATAGTTATTTCTCTTTTGATTGTCGCTTCCCAGTCTATTGCTAGCCTTCACTTGTACTGAGCGGGAACGCTGCTCGTGCTTCCAAACCCCTGAAAACCAAGTTATTCCAGAGTGTCCACCATAAATACCTATGCATGGCATTTCAAACCATTGCAAGTAAATTCTCATGTGCTACCTTTAAACCTTCAAAATGCTTCTCAATTTGTGTCGATGTTTTATAGCTCATGAGGAAGTATGTGGTGTTTATCTTTCAACCTTGTCATTTACTCCTGACAGACTTTCATCAATGGACTAGTGGCACATCCGCTTATCCAATAATTTTGCACATCTGCTTATCCAATAATTTTGCAAAAACAGCTGACAACGGGGTTCCCAGCCCCAATTAATTAACTTTCATCAATAATTCTCTTCACATGTTTTGTCCTGATTTATCAGTAAGCAACTTAATTTGCAAATAGACACTCCTCCATGGTATGTGAATGTTGGCACCCGAGGATTCGGTTAGCCATGGCTTGTGTAAGCAAAGGTTGGGGGGAGTGTCATCCATAATAAAACTAAAGTACGTGTGTAAACAAAAGAGAAGAGGGATGATTTACCTTGCTGGTAGAAATAACATCCTTCATGGGAGCCGCTCTTGAAAGTCTGGTTGACAAGGTAGTTGGAGTGCCCACTACCATTCGTTGACAACAACAAACACCTCTCAAAATAATTTTACTCCTGTTTTAAAAATGAAAAGCTCTAGCTCTTGTTAATCCCTGCTTCCCTCTGCGAAGGTTCAATCTTTTACTTTTATGTTGAGTCACCATCCTTTCTTTGAGCACTTTCTTGAGAGCATAACTGTCATTCTTAGTATAATATGCTTGTCCTAAAATGTGATTAATTGTGGTATAACTTTGATGCTTTTATCTTTGACAATCTCTACTTCCAGTCTTTCCATGAACTTCAAAGGTGCCCGAGCATTTATGTTTTGCTGTAAAAATACGGGCAAGCGAGATACCACTTTATCATATCCTTTTATGAACATTGCAATCTTGCTGATAGACATGATTCATGATGCTTATTATTAATTTGTTGGTACCTTTTCCATGATTGACATAGCTATTAGATGACTTTATTTGCATGTATCTTATTATGAATTGCTTAAGTACTTGCCCATATCATGAGAATATTTACATCATATGAACAAATCTGTTTGTGAAAGTTCTTTTATCGCACTCAGTTGTTAACTGAATTTCTTGTGGACAAGCAATAAGCTAAGCTTGGGGGGAGTTGATACGTCCAAAACGTATCTACTTTCCCGAACACTTTTGCTATTGTTTTTCCTCTAATTTGTGTATTTTGGATACAACTAACACGGACTAACGCTGTTTTCGACGAGAATTGCACTGGTGTCTCGTTTTTGTGCAGAAACTCAACTTTCAGGAAAATCCCCGGGATTAATTCCAATGGGCCTATTTTCATAGAAGAGTGACGGAGCCAGAAGACCAGCAGGAGGGGGACCACGAGGTGCCAACCCCATAATCCGGCGCGGTGGGCCCCTGGGCCGCGCCGCCCTATGGCGGCGACGCCTCGGGCAGCCCCAGGTGATCCCCTCTGGACTACTTAAAGGCTTCGACCTAAAAACGCACAGGGGGTGAGACGAAATCGCCAGAAGACATCCAGAACACCGCCGCCATCGCGAAACTCCATCTCGGGACCAGAAACTCCGTTCTGCCATTCCACCGGGACGGGGAATTGGAGGAGATCATCGCCATCATCACCACCGACGCCTCTCCATCGACCAGCCATGTTTCCCCCATCCATGTGTGAGTAATTCCCCCGCTGTAGGCTGAAGGGGATGGTAGGGATTGGATGAGATTGGTCATGTAATAGCATAAGATTGTTAGGGCATAGTGCCTAGTGTCCGTAATTGGTACTTTTATGATATTGTTGCAACTAGTTATGCTTAATGCTTGTCACTAGGGCCCGAGTGCCATGATCTCAGATCTGAACATGTTATCAATTCATGATGATATTCATTGCTTTATGATCTTACCTGCAAGTTGTATACACGTATTGTTGTCCGGAACCCGAGGCCCCAAAGTGACGTAAATTGGGACAACCGAAGGGGAAGGCGGTGATATGAGGATCACATGTGTTCACGGAGTGTTAATGCTTTGCTCCGGTGCTCTATTAAAAGGAGTACCTTAATTTCCAGTAGATTCCCTAGAGGCCGGGCTGCCACCGGCTGGTAGGACAAAAGATGTTGTGCAAGTTTCTCATTGCGAGCACGTACGACTAAATATGGAACACATGCCTATGGATTGTTTAGTACTTGGATACTATTTTATTACTATCTGCAAATGCCCTACCTTGATTGTTGCATGAGTTTCTCTCATCCATGCAACGCCCGTTCATCCATCCCTGTGCCTACAGTATTTTAATCCTCCTGTTTACTATAATCACTACTGCTGTCTTTGTTACACTGCTGCTGATATTTCACTACTGCTATCGCTATAAAACCGTTGTTATCGATAAACTCTTGCGAGCAAGTTTGTTTCCAGGTGCAGCTGAATTGACAAATCCGCTATTAAGGCTTACAAATATTCTTTGGCTCCCCTTGTGTCGAATCAATAAATTTGGTTTTACTTCCCTCGAAGACTGTTGCGATCCCCTATACTTGTGGGTCATCAGAGACGCCGCCGCCAATCCCATCTCGGGGATTCAGGAGATCGCCTCCGGCACCCTGCCGGAGAGGGGAATCATCTCCTGGAGGACTCTACATCACCATGATCGCCTCCGGACTGATGTGTGAGTAGTTCATCCTTGGACTATGGGTCCATAGCAGTAGCTAGATGATTGTCTTCTCCTCATTGTGCTATCATGTTAGATCTTGTGAGCTGCCTATCATGATCAAGATCATCTATTTGTAATGCTACATGTTGTGTTTGTTGGGATCCGATGAATATGGAATACTATGTTAAGTTGATTATTGATCTATCATATATGTGTTGTTTATGATCTTGCATGCTCTCCGTTGCTAGTAGAGGCTCTCGCCAAGTTGATACTTGTAACTCCAAGAGGGAGTATTTATGCTCGATAGTGGGTTCATGCCTCCATTGAATCTGGGATAGTGACAGAAAGTTCTAAGGTTGTGGATGTGTTGTTGCCACTAGGGATAAAACATCAATGCTTTGTCTAAGGATATTTGTGTTGATTACATTACGCACCATACTTAATGCAATTGTCTATTGTTTGCAACTTAATACTGGAAGGGGTGCGGATGCTAACCCGAAGGTGGACTTTTTAGGCATAGATGCATGCTGGATAGCGGTCTATGTACTTTATCGTAATGCCCTAAGTAAATCTCATATTAGTCATCATGATATGTATGTGCATTGTTATGCCCTCTCTATTTGTCAATTGCCCAACTGTAATTTGTTCACCCAACATGCTATTTTTTATTGGAGAGACACCACTAGTGAACTGTGGACCCCGGTCCATTCTTTTACATCTGAATACAATCTACTGCAATCATTGTTCTCTGCTGCTCTTCGCAAACAAACATCATTTTCCACACCATACATTTAATCCTTTGTTTACAACAAGCCGGTGAGATTGACAACCTCACTGTTAAGTTGGGGGAAAGTATTTTGATTGTGTTGTGTAGGTTCCACGTTGGCGCCGGAATTCCTGGTGTTGCGCCGCACTACACTCCGTTACCAACGACCTTCGCGTGGCCTTTGACTCCTACTGGTTCGATAACCTTGGTTTCTTACTGAGGGAAAACTTGTTGCTGTACACATCACACCTTCCTCTTGGGGTTCCCAACGGACGTGTGCTTAACGCGTTATCAGCCTCGTGGCCCCCTCCGTCAAGTCTTCTGGCTCCGTCAATCTTCTGTGAAAATAGGCCCATTGCAATTATTTCCGGGGATTTTCCTGAAAGTTGATTTTCTGCACAAAAATAAGACATCAGGGCAATTCTGCTGAAAACATCGTTAGTCTATGTTAGTTGTATCCAAAATAAACAAATTAGAGGCAAAACAATAGCAAAAGTGTCCGGCAAAGTAGATACGTTTTGGATGTATCAACTCCCCCCAAGCTTAGCTTATTGCTTGTACTCAAGCAATTCAGTTAACAACTGAGTGGGATAAAAGAACTTTCACGAACACATTTTTTCATATGATGTAAATATTCTCATGATATGGACGGGTACTTAGGCAATTCATAATAAGATACATGCAAATAAAGTCATCTAAAAGTTATGTCAATCATGAAAAAGATACCAACAAACTAATAGTAAGCATCATGAATCATATCTATCAGCAGGATTGCAATGTTCATAAAAAGATATGATAAAGTGGTATCTCGCTTGCCCGTATTTGTACAACAAAACATAAATGCCCAGGCACCTCTGAATTTCATGGAAAGACTAAAAGTAAAGATTATCAAAGATAAAAGCATCAAAGTTATACCACAGTTAATCATATTCTGGGACAAGCATATTACACTAAGAATGACAATTATGCTCTCAATAAGGTGCTCAAAGAAAGGATGGTGACTCAACATAAAAGTAAAAGATTGGCCCTTCGCAGAGGGAAGCAGGGATTAACATGTGCTAGAGCTTTTCATTTTTAAAACAGAAGTAAAATTGTTTTGAGAGGTGTTTGTTGTTGTCAACAAATGATAGTGGGCACTCTAACTACCTCGTCAACCAGACTTCCAAGAGTGGCTCCCATGAAGGACGTTATCTCTACCAGCAAGGTAAATCATCCCTCTTCTTTTTTGTTTACACATGTATTTTAGTTTCATTATGGATGACACTCCCCCAACCTTTGCTTACACAAGCCATGGCTAACCGAATCCTCGGGTGCCTTCCAACATTCACATACCATGAAGGAGTGTCTATTTGCAAATTAAGTTGCTTAGTGATAAATCAGGGCAAAACATGTGAAGAGAATTATTGATGAAAGTGAATTAATTGGGGCTGGGCACCCCATTGCCAGCTCTTTTTGCAAAATTATTGGATAAGCGGATGTGCCACTAGTCCATTGGTGAAAGCCTGTCAGGAGTAAATGACAAGGTTGAATGATAAAACGCCACATACTTCCTCATGAGCTATAAAACATTGACACAAATTGAGAAGTACTTTGAAGGTTTTTAAGGTAGCACATGAAAATTTACTTGGAATGGTTTGAGATTCCATGCATAGGTATTTATGGTGGACACTTTGGAATAACTTGGTTTTCAGGGGTTTGGAAGCACGGGCAGTATTCCCGCTCAGTACAAGTGAAGGCTAGCAATAGACTGGGAAGCGACAATCAAGAGAGCAATAACTGTCATAATCATGCTTGCGACATAATAAAATTAACGGAGGTATAAAAGTGATACAAGAACTCCGAAGCAAAGTAAATCATCAAGGCTTAATTAACTTTTGTTTTTCAGTCATATGCATGCGTGAGCATGTGCCAAGTCAATTCAAATGAATTATTCAGAGGAGGATACAACAATATCAAACCTATCTATGAATAAAACAATGCAAGCAAATATTTATGACATGGTACTCATTATTAATAATTGGAGCTAAACATGAGAGATCATGAACTACTAGACTTTCATTAAATGACATATACCTCACATGAACCAACTAAGCATTCTCACATGGATGAGTATATGTACAAAAATGAAAAAAATAGAGTTCATACCAGCCTCTCACCATAGTCGAGTTGTCGTAGATCGTCATTATTGCCTTTCACTTGTGTAGCTTGAATAATATGAAATGAAAACCAAGCTCCAACCACCGAAGATCGCTGAACTCCATAGTGAACTTTACAAAACCGAAGAAGAACAACAAATATTTTTAGTGTTTTCGAATTGGAAACAAAAACGAAAGGAAACAGGCAAACAAAGCAAAATCTTTTTGGATTTTCTCATAGCAAACTAGCAATAGTAAATAAAGCAAAATAGGAACAAGAAACCAAATAAACAAATGGTAAAGAGAAACAACATAAATATTTTTGGTCTTTTTTTGTTTTAGGAAAGAAACAAAGCAAAAACAAGAAAATGAAAACTAAAAGTGTCACATAAACACAAAGTAGCAGAAATCCGTCAAACTTGACAGCAATACAGTAATCATTTTTTTCGAAAATCTTCCGCTGTTCAACTCGAAAAGTGCTCAACTAATGAAAGTTAGATAATAACCTGGAGAACATGCACAAAAATTGGCTTCTCCAAATAACATTCTGGCTGTTTTTAGGAATTTTTTTAGTATCAGTCCAGAATCTGTTTTTAGACAACACTTCCCCAAATATCATCTTCCTCATATTAGAGGCAACCATAGGAAGCGAAACAAGTATGTACAAATATCCGGAAATTGTAATATGCAATGAATGAGTGATGCCGGCATACCTCCCTCCAAGCTTAGGCTTTTGTCCTAAGTGGAGATCAACCCCAGCGAGGGTCAGGGTTCCACGCCGGTGGATCATACATGGCGTGGCTATAATAAGATCCCTGTGCAGAAGAAAAGGATGAATGCTCCACATGCCCAAAATGCTGACGTGAAGAACTTGCTGCGTTGGATGACAAGTCGAGGGGTTCCTCGGCCTCCTCCATGCCATCCCCTGCATGATGGCCGCTCTTTTCTATGTATATGCATCAAGTTCATCTTCTGTGACCGACCAACTTTCCCTGGAATCAAGGTTAAACAAAGCAGGTGCAGGCAATCCAACTAGCCTTTCAGATTTACTTACTCTCCACTTTTTCTTGAAAAAGGTTATCTCATAGGACAGGTTATTCAAATTAGACCAATTAGAAACAAAGTCATGTTTTATCATGGAAACAATATCAAGTTTCTCTAAAGAGAGTTGAACATCAAGAGGGTGAGGTTCTACACCATGCATAGCTAGCAAACGAGAGGCAATGAGACCTCCACAAATTCCTTCTTTATCACGGTTAGTAGCAAGCCTAAAAGCTATCAAAGCACTCAAATTATAAGTTCTATCACGTTGCAATGCAACAGCTAAGAAAACCAAATCATGGATGGATAACTTATTTGCGTTCTTTCTAGCAAGTACGCACTTGGTGATAAAATAAGCAAAATAGCGAATAGAGGAGAGTTGAATACAACGAATTTTACCACTCTCATCTGAGAAGCTTCTCCCTTGACAGATCATCTCGTATAGATTCAAGAGTGTCAACACCCGGATTTTTAAGTCCAGATGCCTGTTATGCCATACATCGCAATCCCAGCAATAGTGTTGTTGCGAGAAATAACAGTTGAATATCATAAGTCATCATTCATTACATACCATAGTCGTCTTACAAATAGAGATCACATGATCCAATATTACACAAATAGTTGATCTAATGATCAACGAACATATTACATGGCGGAAGCGTAACGGAAGTGGACTATCAAATCCACAAGCCAACGCCTGACGTCAGAAGATTCCCTAGTTGTCATAGACGTCTTGATTGCCGTCATCTTGATAGTTCTGCTCCTCTTCATAGTCTGGTCATTTGAATAGCCAGGGACACAGCCATGAGTACTTTAAAGTACTCTCAAACTAATACTAGTGTAAGTACTCACAATTCTAGTAAGGGTTGCTAAGCTCTAGTTTCTTTTGCATAAAGCCAACTTTAGTTCGCAAGTATTTGATAAAAGACTCTTCATATGCTAACTAACTCAAGTGGGAACATTAGTATCATTCCCACAACTCAGTTGTGATTCAAGTCAAGTCACCATTCATTTCATCCACATTTTCCAGAAACATCTGACACCGGTTACAGTATGGCCTTTCCAACCGTCTGTAACCGTGGATACGGCTATTCGAATAGGTTTACACTCTGCAGAGGTTGCACGCTTGGGCCAAAACATTTGATTTAACCCGTTGAGGATAACCCTGAATCATCGTAACACAGTACGCGGATCATCAACCATAACCTTTCACTTACATACCCTAGTATAGGTACCTCTCCCCATGAGCTTGGCCTCCCAGTGAAGACCAACTGTCAACCTAGGAACTGCACAGGGCTTGGGCCGTACATTCACCTCATTTCACATCATTTCTCATACTACGGAGGCAGCCTCGGCATAACCCCTATGATGCTTGTTCAGAGGGAACCCATACTAAGATGCATAAACTTCCAGTTAAGCCCTACCCATAATCAAGTATTGTGGGGGTACTCAAAAATTGGACAGGTATCGCATCCAAACCAATATCAGTTTTAGTCAAAATTCACCATATCATTCAAGTCATATTCACCTTCAAAAATCTTTCAATGGAAAGACTCATCATTCCAAAGTTTCAAATTCATTTCAAAAAAATCACAAGTTCCCATCTAGAGTAGTCATTTTTAGTTGTTGGCACTAGCACTAATCATGAGGGGTGCTATCTTGCTTGGCCATCTTTGAGACTAACTTTGCTACTCTAGTAACACTCTAAACTTAGACCAAAGTTAACTATAAAAGTAACTTCTTCATAAATCAAGTAAAAACTTGTAAGGTAAAAACTTGGGATGGGATTATTGTAAGTAAAGTAAGACTAATGGTGCCTTGCCCCAAAGGGCTTTGCACTTGCAAGAATATTAGCTTGCAAGAGTAGAGCTTGCATTGGTGTTAGCTTGCCTTGGTTGGTGAGGTGATCAAAGTTCTTCTTCTTCTTGGTAGAATACCTCCTCCTCTTGATAGTCTCCGGTACTAGCATCTATAAACGAATACGAGGACACAATCACCAAACAATACTTAAGTAGTCTTAATTATCCTTAATGGCTCACTCAAAATGATCTAGCATCATCACTTAACATTGCTACCTAAAATCATACTAGGATTTTCTTACTTAGTGTTAGAGAAATAATTTCCTCTCATTGAAAGGTGGATTAGGGTTTCTCTTAAAGTCTTTGGAGGAAATAATTTCCTCTCATTGAATCTTGTTAATATTTAATCTCCTCAAATGAATAACTTATGATTCCATGTTGACCAAGGTCAACCATTCATAATCATCATTTGGGAAAATGATTTAAATGAGGTAAGGTACCTCATACAATTTAACACTACCACTTATGATTTAATATCACCAAGTAATTCCATGTGAGAGTATTTAGACCAGGGTTACAACTTCATATGAAAGTACTTGGGACAAGAGTTAAATGAGATCAAGCCTCTCATAAAATTTACATAATAGTTTTGGACAATATCATTTGACTAAAATAGCTATATAGTCCTTTATTAACTTTAGGCCATGATCACTCAAAGTAACCCTGCCATATTTTTGCAGAAACAATTAGTGTAAGTGAAATGTGAGCTATGAGAGTTGAAATCAACTAAAAATCAGTTTTGGTTGATTTTTAATAATTGTTTGAAGTTTGAAAAGCTTCGGACTTGTTATTTTTGTCACATTAATTCTACAAAATATTTTGGTGTTAAACCAGTGTGGTTGGATAGAGCCTTTCATAAGCTTTCCAACAATATAAAGTTCATCAAATTTGGTCGGGTAGATTGGATTCTATTTGATTTTGAAAAAGCATCTGCAAGGAAAATCATTGAATTCCAAAATTTGAATTCAAACGTTTTGGGCTCGCGCGGGAAATCCTAACGGGCCAGAGGGAGAGAGAGAGAAGCAGGCCGGCCCAGTTTCGCGTCTCCTACGCTGCGGGCCGTCTGACGGTGGGATCCACCTGTCAGCGGTTCATCCACGCCGAAGCGGTACGGGCGGATGCAGGCCGTCGGATCAAAAGATGATCCAACAACGCACAGTCGTCGCCTACGTCGACGAGAGGCAGGCCAGGCACGGCGAGGGTTTGGCTTCGGCGGCTCACCTGAGCTCCGGCGAGGGTCGAGGCAGGTCGCAGCTGAACTGGAAGGCGATGGCGAGGTCAGCGGTGGTCATGGGGGAAGCTGGGGTGGCGCCAATCGTCGTCGTTCCTGAGGTACTGGCGCGGCGAACTCCGGCCAAATTCCGGCGACTGGAGGCTTAATCGGGGTGGAGAAGTGGTCGAGGAGATCAAGGAGGAGGGGAGTCGATTGGTGTGAGGATTGGGGGCGCGGGTGCTCTCCTTTTATAGGAGCGCGAGGTGGCCATGGGTCTGCGGCCATGTCGACAAGGGCACGGCATTTCCAGCGAGCGAGAGGGGTAAGAGAGGGTGGCGCTAGGTAGGCGACATCAAGGCGGTGCTAGAGCGCATGCTGGCGAGGTAGGAGACGGTCGGGTGAGCGCTGGCGATGGCGATGCCGTGCAGCACGGGTGCGGAGAAGCGGGGACGATGTCGACGGCGGCAGTGCTCGCGTGAGCAACGGGGCGTGTCTGGCGGGTTCGTGTTGCGGCGGCGAGGCTCGCGGTGCAGAGAGGGGGGCCAGGGGCTGCGCAGCTCGTCGGGACGGCAGGTGGCCGTGGCGCGTCTGTGGGCGTGCCCACGCCGTGAACAACATGGTCTGGGCCGTCCTGGGCGCGACGCGTGCCACCAGTGTGGTACTTTTCTCCGGCCATGGCGGGTGCTAGCGTGCTTAGGGGAGCAAGGTGGAGCATAGGGGCAAGGTGGCAGGGTTTGGGATGGAGAGAAATGAGAGGGGGCTTGCCATGTGGAACATGGCCGGCATGGCATTGCCATGGCCATGTTTGGCCTAGTTCCTAGGGTTGCAGTGCCTAGGTTGTCTTGAGAGGGGACCAGGGAACATAGGAGGACCAAGTGGTGATCAAGGTTGGGCCATACACTATTGCGAATAGTGTTTTTGAGATTTGTGCAAATTGAATTTCCAAACTTTTGTCAAATTTGTTCTTGGCAATGTAATTCCAAAATTTGAAATTGGGTTGTTTGGATTGGTTCCAAATGACCAGAGACACACAAAGGTGGTGGTGGAATTTTAAAAAATAAAAGAAATGCAAAATTTGCAAAGTGGGAGAATTTGAAATTGTTAAAAAGTCCCAACTTTGCTTGAGCATAGTTTTTGATCCAAGATGAATTTGATATGGTGGTCTTTACAAAAGTTGTTCACCTTGATGTGTACTTGGATGAGATGCAAAGAATTGGATTTGTTTGGTTTGAAAAACTTGAAATACAGAGGCTCAAAGTAGTGACCAGATTGCAAATGGCAGATTTGACCATCATTGCATGTGATCACAAATTGAGTTCAAATTTGATTTGATTTGAGTTTCTTTGATTCCAAAAGTTGTAATAAGTGTGTAGTAACATTATACAACTAATGGTGAAGGCCAATTTGGTCTAGGTCCAAGATTTACAAAATGTCCATAAGCACATGTGTGTGTGGAATTGGATTTTTCTTATTTTTCCATTTTGGTTCTCTTGATCCAATTGGGCATGTGTGAGGATCTATTTAGGGTTAGATTGAGTTTGATAAGAGCTTCAAACCATTTGGGGAAAGTGTGGGTGCATAGGTCAAGAATTGATATTATGGCTAAGTGCCACATATGCCTCTATGCATATGTTTAGTTTATTTTTGTTTCTCACTTGGATTTGTGGTTAAATACTAGGTTAAGTTGGTTGAGGTATTTCAAATAATCTACACAAGGTAGACAAACCAAAGTTTAGCATTTGCAAAAATAGCCATAGGCTTCCCTAGGCCTTTTTTCTTATTTAACATCCTTTCTTTTTATTTTGCTTGTAAATGGATGTGATAAGAGGGATGAGGTTTAGGGTTTAGTGGGGTTTACCATGGTTCATCACCATTTAGTAAAGTAAGAATGGTAGGGTTCAAGATTTACATATTAGTGCTATATGCCCACATATGTCTTTTTATTTTATTTTGGTTTCTCAAAATTGAACCACTTTGTTTTGAGATGGTTAGGGTTTTAGGTTTTTGGAAATATGTTCAAGGTAACAAACAAACAATCATGGAGATACAGAAGAATTAGGTATGAGCACTATGCATAGTACCCTATGTAAGAAAAGTTTTTGTTGGTTCTCATTTTTGGAAAAAGGAAATTCATTTTCTCTTTGTTTTAAAATTTGGGATGTTACAAAGAGTTGCCGTGGCAGTTCCCTAATCTTCTCACACAACCCCCATTGTGGCACTTTAATAGCTGCACAAAAATCATCAAAGGGCAAGTTGATAGTTTTATTGTAGATTTTATATCGAACCATGGGGTTAGGTTGGGACCAATGGAATTCAAAATCCCGCACCACTGACATGGTTAGTTTTGCATATTGGTAAGGTTCACCAACAACAAAATCTTCTAACCCTGCATTAGAAATTAGATTTTGAACATCTTGAAAAATTCCTGCACTCTTCATGAAATCGGTGCATGGGTAGTAGGAGGGGTATACTCCCTCTTCACGGTGGACTCTCATAACTTCATGCACCTTCAATTCATGTTGGTTGAGTTGGTGTCTATTCCACTCCATTTTCTGAAATTTTTCAACAATCATTATAAAAATTGATTTTGAGACATATAAATGAGGGATACTACTATATAGGAACTTGATAGAGTACTAAACATGCATCAAAACTAATTTTTACAACTTAGAACAAGCATGCAAACTCACTTAACATGTCACCTACAACAGCAAAATACTCAAGATATACTCAATCAAACAAAATTCTATTTGGATAATCGGAGGAGTCACATACCGGAGAGCTAATGTGCCAAATTTCAGACGGAAATCTAGGCTGAGCAAGGAGATCGAGAAATCCTGAGCTCTCGGGCGAAAACGCGAGTGAGAACAAACTGGTACGAGTTTTTTCGGGAGAGAGAGTGGAATGAGTGGAAGGGATGACTGAGTGCGGCCAGGAGGGGCCCTCACCACAGGGTGGCGCGCCCCCCTTGCTGGCCGCGCCGGCACATGGGGTGCAGCCCTGGGGTGCCCCACTTGTCAGCCCCAGGCACTCCCAGGTTGCATTTTGAAAAATAGGACCAGCGGTATAATTTTTGTAAATTTTTGAAAACTTCGAAAAATGCACATTTACGGGTGTTAAAATAACTATTACAGGGCAGAAAAAGATTTTCAAACTTCTAAACAACTAAAGCATCTTGCAAAACAAGTAGTACTACAGAAATTAAACAAGTGTGGAGAAATAAAGAAATGTTGTTTAGCTCTTCTATGCATATAAAATGTACTTGTTAAACAGGTTGATCAAGTCTTGCCACCAAATAAATTTTACATGACATAAGAAGAAGTAAACCTCAAATCAATCATGTTACCTTATATTGTATAGATATGGATCTAATCATAATATTTTGATATCCTTGTTTAGGCTCATATATAGGACAATCAATAACTCCCACTTTGATAGTTCTCAAATTAGAAATTGTATTAACTCCATATACTTTATCAGTCCTCTTGGGAAAATAAACGATGTATGCTCCTTGTCATCAACATTGAAAGTAACTTTTCCTTTATTGCAATCAATAACAGCCCCTGCAGTGTTAAGAAAAGGTCTTCCAAGAATAATAGACATATTATCATCTTCAGGCATTTCCAACACAACAAAATCAGTTAATATTAAGCAATTATTAGTAACTTGAACAGGAACATCCTCACATATACCAACGGGAATAGCAGTAGATTTATCAGCCATTTGCAAAGATATATCAGTTGGTATCAACTTATCTAAATAAAGTCTCTTGTAAAGAGAAAAAGGCATAACACTAACTCCTGCTCCCAAATCACATAGACCAGTTCTAACATAATTATTCTTGATGGAACAAGGGATAGTCGGTATACCTAGGTCTCCCAGCTTCTTTGGAACTTTGCCATTGAAAGAGTAATTAGCAAGCATAGTGGAAATCTCCTCATTAGGAATTTTCCTTTTGTTAGAGACAATATCTTTCATATACTTTGAATAAGGAGGCAATTTAATAGCATCGAGTCAAAGGGATTTGCAGGAACAAAGGTTTCATCCAATCACAAAATTTATTATAGTGTTCGTCCTCCTTTGATTTTAGTTTCTTAACAGGAAAAGGCATTTGCTTTTGAACCCAAGGTTCTCTTTCATTACCATGTTTCTTAGCAATAAAATCTTCTTTAGTATACTTTTTATTTTTAGCATGCTTTTCAGGTTCATCTTCAACCTCTTCTTTATCAGAAACATCATTCTTATCATTATCTTTATCATGTTCATTACCACTTTCAGTTTCGAGCATCGAAATAGAAATACTATTAGGATCATTAACAGGCTCAGAGGATTCTACAACAGTTTTATGTTTCTTCTTATTTTTCTTAGAAGGAGCACTAGTTTCTTTAGTTTGTTGAGAATCTTGTTCAACTCTTTTGGGATGCCCCTAAGGATAAAGAGGATCCTGAGTAGAAACACCACCTCTAGTTGTTACTTCATAAGCATGTTTTTCTTTAGAAGTATTTTTTAACAAGTCATTTTGCACTTTAGTAAGTTGATCAATTTGAGTTTGAACCATATGAAAATGTTTAACAAGCATCTTAACATCATTGGAGGTTCTCTCCACAATATCATGCAATTTACTAATATCTTGAGAATTTTCCATTAAATGATTCTCTACTCTCATATTAAAGTTATCTTCCTTAACAACATAATTATCAAATTCATCTAAACATTGATCAGGAGGTTTTGAGTAAGGGATATCTTCTTTATCAAAGCGTTGAAGAGAATGTACATCAATCGTGGATGAAGGGGGAGTTATCTTACATAAATCTTCTATGGGGGTAAATTCTTCACATCTTCAGATTTAATACCAATCTCCTTCAGTGATTTCTTGGCTTCCCTCATATCTTCATCATTTAATTTAATCATACCCCTCTTCTTCAATATTGGTGTTGGGGTTGGCTCAGGTGTAGTCCAATCATCATGATTTTGGCTTATTCTAGCCATTAATTCTTCAACTTCGTCTGGAGTTCTTTTCCTGAAAACACAACCAGCACAACTATCCAGGTATGCCCTAGACTCAATGGTTAGTCCACTATAAAATATATCAAGTAAGTCATGCTTCTCCAAATCATGTCCAGGCCGAGCTCTGATAAGAGAGCAAAACCTTGCCCAAGCTTCAGGCAATTTCTCTCCATCTTCCTGGTCAAAACTATAAATTTTCTGCAAAGCAATATGTTGAGCACTAGCAGGAAAGTATTTTTGAAAGAAAACATCAAGCAAACCACTTGTACTATCAATAGAATCAGGAGGCAAACTATTATACCAAGTTTTAGTATCATCCTTTGATGAGAAAGGAAAAAATTTAGCAACAAAATAAGTACGCTTCTTGGTATCATCAGAAAAGAAGCTAATCAGAGTAGACAGCTCAATCATGTGTTCTACATCACTTTCTTTTTCAGTACCACAAAAAGGTGTTTTCTCAACAATAGATATATGAGATAAATCAAGAGAAAAATCATAATCCTTATCCTTAATGTTTATAGGAGATGTGGCAAATTTAGGATCAGGAGATAGTTTATATCTAACAACACGTTGTGCAAGAAGCTTTTTAATGTTACTTGCATCAGTAGTAGCATTACATTTATCAATAAAATCATCATCAAGTTCCACATAATCTTCATCAAGATCATCACTAGAGTATTTTTTTTTTGAAACTTTAACAGTAGGAAAGGCTCCTAATGTTTTCCTTTTGTATTACTTTAGAAGTATCAGATTACATCATACACTGTACATCCATGAGGATAGTATCACTAGAGTATTCAACAGACTCAGGTGAATTAACAGGTGTAACAGTATTTTCATTAGGATTTTCAGTATTTTCAATTTGTCTAGACCTAGCAATTGTAGCATCTAGAAAAGGACATAATGAACCATTATCATCAAGCACAGTAGAAGCATCATTAAAATTATAAGAGGAATTTTCAGATTCAGCAGAAGTACTGTTGTGGGTATACTTCATGGGTGTACCATCGACAGTGCCTAGATCCGGCAAGCCCGGGTGGCCCACAGACGGTGATGAGGCATGTGGCCCATCGGGCGGCCCAGTTGCTGTTGATCATGAAGGAAGAAGTCCAGCCCGAGGAACGAGCAGGCCGGATCCGTACCGACATAGGAGGAACCCGGATCCATGGAGGCCCATGAGGAACCCGGATCCGGTACGACGTATATGGAAGGCGGATCCGTGACGTGCACGGCAAGATATTGTACTCGTAGTTAGGCTGTCCGTAATCCGGCTAGGACTCTCCATGTAAACCCTAGATCCGTGCGCCTTTATAAGCCGGATCCCGGGAGCCCTAGAGGCACAACCACAACTCATTGTAACAACGCGAAAGCGCCCGGATAATTCCGGACAAGCGGCGGTAGGCCCTGTCATCCTCGTGGTGTTCCGAAGCTGGGTAACTCGCGTACCACCGTCCCGTGTGCACTCCGCCCTATGGCCCCTACTTCTTCTCCCCTCGTGAGGATCCCTCCTCCGAGGTACCGTCGATTAGGCAACGACGGCTGGCGCCCACCGTGGGGCTCGTGGCGTCCGGAGGCCGGAACCGGGAGGGTTCCGCCATGGGAAGCTACGACGACACCATCGCTGTGGGGCGAGTCCTCTACGCCGGAAATCTGCCGATCGTCCCTCCGGATGAGTGCTGGATTCCGGCTAAGACAAACCCTGTCAAGCTCTCCATCGTCCCAATTGGCGGCATACACATCTTCATCGGGGAAACCGTCGATTCCGACGGAAACCCACTGGTAAGTAACGCAGACGCGACCGCCGCAGAGCTGGACGCTGTCGCAAAGATCCAATCTGAGACGCAGGAACTTCCCAAGGAAGATTCCGCCTTAGATTTGGAAATTTCAAAACCCACCCAATCCGCCCCTGAGCAGGAAACAAAGGTGGAAGACCAATGCAGATCCGCCTGGGTCTCCCAGGTGTTAGAAAAGCAGAGGTGCCACTTCGTACACTTCTTGGCCCATACCGCCGGAACCGCCCCTCAAGCAGTCGGAGCTGGTCCCGAGCAGGAAGAGGCACCGGAAAACGTCGCAGATCCGGGTCAGGCTCAGCCTGTCGGAGAAAGCAAAGCTCCGGGTGAAGAGTCGATCTTGGGCAATCTGAGCCCAATCTCCGGTGATACCGCGTCCATGGAATCTGATGACTTCGTCCGAAAGCTTGAGGAGTACGGCCGCGACGATCAGCCTGAGGTCGATTCCGCCTTGCCTAAGCAGGTCCTCGCAACCGTGGCACCGCTGGAAGAGCGAGGAAGGTGAAGACGAAAACACCGCCTCCGACCCCGGACCGTCCAATGTCGGATCTCCGCTAGATCGGATCCGTCCCCCGAGGATGTCCTGTCTCCGGAAGAGCTGGTCGAACAAGCACGCATGGACCTGGTCGCAAAGTCCGGTGTCCTCAACAAACCAATAACCCTCGATGATGCCGCAGATCCGGAAGCTCTAGAAGCAACAAGACAGGAGATGCTAGCTACCGCCAAAAAGTTCGCAAATACCGCAGTCGCGATGTCGGACGAGAGGACAGAAGCAGCCAACTTCGTGGAACACTTCAAGAAGAAGGACCGCGAGGTCGATGAATCTCTTGCAAAGGTCAGGGAGCTTGAGAAGCACTGGGAGGCCAAGGTAAAGTTCGTCGAAGAGGAGGAAGCTAGGATCAGGCGTGAAGCCATCCCTCCCCGCAGGATTACCTTCGCCACCCCCACAGTACAGCAGCCGCTCGCAACTCCAAAGGACAATATGAAGAAGGCTGCTGAGATCTTAAAGAAGAAGAACGAGGAGATTGACATCGAATTCGTTCGCACGCTCGTTGCTTCAGCAGTGAAGCAGCAGAGCAAGGCCGACACTTCGCGCAGGTTGGAATCCAATCCGGATCAATGTGTATCTACCGCGCAGAAGGACGCCCGTGTCAATCGCCACCCTGATGATGAATCACGCACCGGATCCTCGGAACGCGAAGGAAAGTCGGGGAACACCCAAATCCTATCCCCGTACCGTCAAAGACGCCACCGTCGGATCCAAGAAAGGGAAAGGATGCAATGTACTCTGGACGTGAGAAGTACCGGAACCCCTCTCCTCCGCCTAATGGTTACCCGCGACCCCCTCGCCGCCGTAGTCCAGCCGGAAACACCAGGCCCCAGGGGCATGGTGGAATCGTTATCCGCGACAACGTGCTGCCAAGAAACAGAAACAGGGAGCGCTCGCCGGAACCGCGCCGGAACCAGAACATCCCTCGGAGCCGGAGCCCGGGAGGAGTCGGAATGAGGAGCGCGACCCGGAACCTCGCCGTAGTCGCGACCCAGAGCCTCGCCGAAGCCATAACCCGGAGCCCCGCCGGCACGACCAAGGCAGCCAACGCCACGGCGAAGGCAGCCATAGGAGCCGGAGTCAGCACCGAGAGGGGCGAGGAGAATCAGAAGCCGGAAGCAAGAAAGCAGACCGACCACCTCGCAGGTCTCCTCACCTCCACCTAGCGGTGGTGGCGGAGGTGGAGGCGGAGGCGGCGGCCGAAGATCTCGCTCTCGCTCAAAATCTCCACGTCACGGCTCGCGCGACGCGCGGGACCGCCTCAACGAGTACAGAACAGACTACATTGGTCCAAAGTGCTTTGGCAGGATGATTCGAGAGGAACCAAAACCCAGGAGCTCCCTCAAGTTACCCGGAAATCTGAAGCATTATGACGGCACCGAAAGGCCGGATACCTGGATAGAGGATTACTACAATGCAGTAACCTTTGCCGGGGGAACCCCTAATATCGCTTGCCGCATGCTCCAGTTGTACCTTGTAGGACCAGCCCGGATTTGGCTCAGCGACCTCGAGAAGAACTCCATCTTTTGCTGGTTCGACCTGAAGACCGCTTTTGAGAAACACTTCAGAGGCACCTACAAAAGACCTGCCACGGCAAGCGACCTACAAGCTTGTATCCAGAAGAAGGGAGAAACCTCAAGGAACTTCCTCACACGATGGTTGGCATGCGAAACGAGTGCGAAAACGTCGACCACACCACTGCCATGTACGCCTTCATTGGTGGACTGCAGAGAGGAGGACTGCTGAGGCATAAGCTCACATGTATGGCTAACGCCAATAAACTGACTCTGGATGAGATGATCTCCATTGCCAGTGACCACACTGCCGCCGATGACGACGCAGGCGGTGATATAGCAGCTACAGCAATCCCCCTGCACCAACAAAAGAAGAACCGCGACAACGGAAACAACAGTGGCCATAAACGCAAAAACCCCGATGATCAGAAGGGTGGCGGATCCGACATGGTCGCCATAGCGTTCCAACGCGGAGGCTCAGGAGGCGGAAGAGGACGCGGCCGTGGAGGCGGAGCCGGCAGGGGTCAGCAGCATACCTCCGAGGTCACCGCTGGCGGATCTCGCGCTCCGCAGACCTACGAAGAATACAGAGACATGCCTTGCCTGGCCCACTTGGATCCGGCTACAGGGAAGTCCACACACACCAACCGCAACTGCAAGTGGGTCAATGACCTCAAGAACGACCCGGAGGCAGGATACAAGCGAGCCCGAAAACACCGCCCACGCGGCAAAGGAGGCAAGGGCAAGAGCAAGGACAAGGAGGAGGACAGTTCCGAGGCGATGGACGAGGATGATAACTCGCCGGATCCCAAAGCGGGAGCCGCAGGAAAATCCAACCCCTTCGAGAAAAAGAGCGTGGGGGCTTACCACACCTTCCTCGGAACCCCCACAGTCCGCGCTACAAAATCAGCTACCCGGTTCCTGAACGCCACAGTTCCGGCTGTGCCGCAGTATGTCAGGTGGTCGGAAGTTCCGTGCACATTTGATAGGGGAGATCACCCCGCCACTGTGCCAAAAGAATACTACGCCTTGGTTGTGAGTCCCCGCATAGACGGGTATGACTTCTCCAAGTGCCTCATGGATGGCGGAGCCAGCTTGAACATCATGTACCTAGAGACTCTGGAGCGGATGAACCTCACCAAGGAACAGCTCAAACACAGCACCACTGAGTTTCACGGCGTGGTTCCGGGTAAGAAGGCGAACTCCCTTGGCAGCATCACACTCCCCGTGGCTTTCGGCGATGTTCACAATTTCCGCGAAGAAAAGATCACGTTCGAAGTTGTGCCCTTCAAGAGCTCCTACCATGTCATCTTCGGCAGGCCCACCTACCACAAGTTCCACGCAAGAGCGTGCTACATCTACAACAAGCTCAAGATGCCGGGTCCTAACGGTATGATCACCATAACCGGAGACTACAAAAAGGCTCATGAGTGCGAGTTGGGCGAAGCTGCCTTTGCGAGTCTCGTGATCTCCGGAGAAGAGCCGAAAGGCTACAGAGCCGCGGTGGATCCGACCGAGATGCAGACCACAAAGAAGCAGATCTCCGAGCAGAAAACCTCCTTCAAGCCCGCAATAGAAACCAAAAAGCATGACCTCATTCCGGGTGACTCCTCCAAGCAGGTGTCAGTCGGAGCCAACATGGACCCCAAATAGGAAAGCGCGCTCGTCGAGTTCCTCCGCGCTAACATGGATATCTTCGCATGGCAACCTTCTGACATGTCCGGAGTACCTAGGGAACTCGCCGAGCACTACCTCAACATAAATCCGGGGCTAAACCGGTGAAGCAAGCTATGCGACGCTTTGGAGACAAGAAGCGCCGCGCCATAGGAATGGAACTAGCAAAGTTACTAGAAGCAGGTTTTGTAATAGAAGTTATCCACACCGATTGGGTCGCGAATCCCGTCCTTGTACCCAAAAAGAACACCGAAATACTAAGAATGTGCATCGATTACTCTGGCTTGAACAAACATTGCCCGAAGGATCCGTTCCCCTTGCCGCGCATTGACCAAGTCATTGATTCGACGGCAGGGGCGGAACTCCTGTGTTTTCTTGATGCGTATTCCGGGTATCATCAGATCCGGATGAAGGAATCCGACCAAAAGGCGACTTCATTCATAACCCCGTTTGGTACTTACTGCTATGTTACTATGCCCTTTGGTTTGAAAAATGCAGGTGCTACTTACCAGCGTACGATGCAAACGGTGCCTCGAAGGACCAAATTGGCCGGAACGTGCACGCTTACGTCGACGACATCGCGGTCATGACCCGGAAAGGATCCGACTTGATCAGCGACCTCACGAAACCTTCAACAACCTCCGCAGGTACAAGATGATGTTGAATCCGCTGAAGTGCGTTTTGGCGTGCCAGCCGGAAAACTCCTTGGCTTCATAGTCTCTCATAGAGGCATTGAGGTGAACCCGGAAAAGATCAAGGCAATCCTGTGCATCAAACGACCAACTTGTCTCAAAGATGTGCAACGACTAACTGGTTGCGTCGCAGCAATCAGCAGGTTTGTTAGCCGTCTTGGCGAGAAGGCGCTACCTCTGTACAAGCTGCTAAAGAAAACAGATAAATTTGTCTGGGACGACGCAGCTGACGCAGCTCTTCGTGGGTTGAAGGAAATACTTACCTCCCCACCTATCTTGGCAGCCCCAGCAGAGTCAGAGCCAATGCTCCTTTATCTGGCGGCTACCAACAAGGTCGTCAGCCTCGTCATCGTGGTGGAGCGAAAGGAAGAAGGTCATGAATATGACGTACAGAGACCTGTCTACTACATTAGCGAGGTGCTGACAGAATCAAAGCAAAGATACCCTCACTTTCAGAAGCTTGCTTATGGAGTTTTCCTAGGCAGCCGGAAGCTGAGACACTATTTCCAGGAGCACCCAGGAATGGTTGTTAGTAAAGCTCCGCCGTCAACAATTCTCAACAACGCCGACGCAACAGGACGAACAGCTAAATGGGGCATCGAATTATCCGCCTTCGACATCGCTTACAAGCCAAGGACTGCGGTCAAATCCCAAGTCCTGGCAGATTTCGTTGCAGATTGGACAGAAGCTCCGGATGCAAGTCTGGAGCCGGAACCAGAAACATGGGTCATGCACTTCGACGGATCCAAGCAGCATCAAGGCTCAGGAGCCGGAGTCACCCTGAAGTCCCCTACCGGGAGAAGAACTGCAGTATGTTCTGCAGATCCACTTCGAAGCTACAAATAACATGGCGGAATACGAGGCTCTACTACACGGTCTGCGCATCGCTAAGGAAATCGGGATCAAGCACATCATATGCTGTGGAGATTCCGACCTGGTGGCACAACAAGTAGCCGGAACCTGGAACGCCAGAAATTCCGTCATGGCGGCCTACAGAGACGAAGTTGACGAGCTCGCCAAGTGCTTCCTCGGATACGAAGTCAAGTACGTCGAAGAGACGACAATACAGACGGCAGATATGCTATCCAAGCTCGGATCCTGCAGAAGACCAATTCCGCTCGGAATTTTCCTAGAGCATCTCCGGATACCCTCGGTGAAGGGCGCTAACCCGGAAAACCCGGATGTGGCAGTTGTCTCCGGCTAAAGAGGTATTGGCTACCATTCCGGCTTGGACACAGCCTTTCCTGGACTACCTCATCGATCGAAGCTGCCGGAGGACCGAGGTCCTCGCGCGCCAGATCATCAGACGAGCACGATCCTACACAATTGTCGATGGACAGCTCTACAAACGAAGCGCAACAGGGGTGTTTCTCAAATGCGTCTCCAATCAAGATGGCATTGAAATCCTCAGAGAGATCCACGCAGGGGATTGCGGGCACCATGCCGCTCCCAGGTCACTCGTTGCAAAAGCTTTTCGGCTAGGCTTTTATTGGCTAACAGCTAAAGAAGATGCTGACAAGATAGTCAAGACCTGCCGAGGTTGTCGATACTACGCTACTCAACCAAACGCTCCAGCCCAAGAGCTGAAAACCATACCTATCACCCGGCCATTTGCGGTCCGGGGGCTCGATATGGTTGGTAAATTGAAAAGATCATCTCCCGGCGGTTGTGAATACCTCCCGGTCGCTGTTGACAAGTTCAGCAAGTGGATCGAGGCCAAGCCAGTGAGAAAAGCCGATGGTGCTACGGCACTAAAATTCGTCTGCAGCCTCGTGATGAGATTCGGCATCCCACACAGCATAATCACAGATAATGGCACGAACTTCGCTCAAGGAGAATTAAAGGATTATTGTGAGACAATGGGGATACGACTGGACCTCGCATCCGTGGCTCACCCACAGTCCAATGGTCGGGTTGAAAGGGCTAACGGCCTAATATTATCGGGAATTAAACCACGCCTTGAAGGACCGCTGCGACGAGCAGACTGGAGCTTGGGCCGACGAGTTGGAAGTCTGTTTCGTGGAGTTTACGAACTACCCCTAACGGATCAACAGGGTTTACTCCCTTTTTCCCGGTATACGGATCCGAAGCCGTGCTCCCCTCCGACATCATCCACGATTCACCGCGAGTTTCCGCCTACAATGAAGAAACAGTTGACGAGGCCGGACAGCTATCTCGTGGACCCGATCGAGGAAGCTCGGAACTTAGCGGACCAAAGATCCGCCATCTATCGAGCAAAGGCTCCGACGTTATCACGCGTCGCCGAGTCCGGAAACGCTCTTTCATGGCGGGAGACCTGGTCCTCCGCCTTCGACGAGTGAAAGACCATAAGCTGCAATCTCCATGGGAAGGACCTTTCGTCGTTAGCAAAGTACTTCACAACGGGTCGTACTACCTTGTTGATTTCCGCGAGCTAAGGGATAGACCTGCTAATTGGCGCCGGAAACGCAAGCGTGAGGATCCGGATGACATCTACGATGAAACAGATCGCCCTTGGAATATAGCACAGCTACGTCCTTTCTACACTTAGCATATTTTTTCGAGTTACAAACTCGTAATAATTATACATGATCAATGAAATAAAGCTTATGGTTCACTCTTTGAGTCTTTTACCTCCTTTACTTGTTCATTTTAGATCGTGTATGTTTTTTCCGACTAAAACCGCAGAGCTGGATATTTCCGCCTAGGCGTGTATGAAAGTTGTGATTTTCAAAATCGTCCTTTAGGACGTAAGCTTAAGTTTTCTGATTAAGTTGTTATCTGTTGCGGACTCGTGGATTCCTAGTAGCGATTTCCGGCACCTACGCCTGGGGGCTTGTTTCCGCGGTTATGGACGGATTGCCATTGGGCTTCGTCGCCGCTGGCGAGCGTTTCCGGCTAAGGTTTTCCGGCTCGTGGAAGGTCAAGCGAGCAAGCCGGAAAATAACGAAATCAGCACTTGCTTTCCAACACAAAACGAAACATGCACAATCGTTTCGTTCCTAGCTACTTAAGAATTTAAGTCTTATTACAAACCCTCAATGGGGCCAAAATGATACAACTGGTTTCATTGTTTTCAACAGGAGCTCTACTCGGAGTCCTCCTCTTCAGATTGCTGGTAGCTGGAGCCGTCGTCGCTGCCACCAGATCCGGCTTCAGAGTCGTTTCCAGAGTTTTCTCCGGAGCGCTCGTTGCTGGACCCGGATCCTTCCCCATAAAACTCTGGCTCGCCTGCTTCCTCCTCTGCATCGGAGAAACCTTCGGGCAGATTGTGTTTGCTGTACCAGAACGAGTGATCCACTCGCCTGACAAACAGCTCCTCATAGCCTTCAGTTTCCGCGAGGAGGGCGCTCATGTCGGAACTCTCGGGGGCTCCGCGTGCAGCTTGCGCCATGTTGAGTGACGGGAAGAAAGCCTTGCAGGTGGCTAGGACTAAGGAGGCGGCTCCGCGCGGCGAAGACTTCGCCGGTCCTTGATGAACTCCGGCACTTGTCGCATAAGTTTGGTCATTGTATCAATGATCGTGGTTTTGGCCTTCTTCGGCGACAGGGCCGTGGCGATTCCGCGGCGGGCTTTAAACGAGCGCATCGATTGAGATCCGCACTTCCTCGTATGCCTCCGTTCTCGACAGGTTTGAATCCTTTGACCACTCAAGGCCAAGGCTTGCTTGCGGAAGAAAGAGGTTCGGTCTCGTCGGGGAGAACATATAAGCTGGTCGAGCAAACGACGTGGAAAAATGCTTACGGAAGATAAGCTTGTCAATGGCTTCCGCCTCCGCTTCCGGGGCTTTGTTCTTGGAAATTAAGGTGAGCGCGCGGCCTTGACTTTTCTCCAGCTTCTCGATCGGTTCCGCCTTCTCACGGGCATGCTTCTCGGAGAGCTCTTTCCTTGCCTCAATCTCTTTGCTCGAGGATTCTTTCATGAAGTTGTTGAGGGACTCGTTCTCCGCCTCAAGCACCTTGACCTTGGCGGAAAGCTCAGCAAACGAGGCGTGCTTGGCAGTTTCTTCTGGAGACAGTCAAGTTGCGCATGTTATGCAACATGAACTATGACAACACAAAAAGTGAAATACCCGGGTTTTGTACCTTTAAGGCGGGTCTCGAGCAGGTGGATAGCCTTTTGGCTGTTTTCCGCGTTTTGGCGCAGCCCCTCAATCTCCGTGATCTGCTCAAGCACATGGATGCGCAAATCTTCGTGAAGTTTCCGTGTGGTCTGTGAGACAGCAGGGAGTTAGTCGGATATTTAAAATCTTGGGGGCTAGCGAGGAGTTCAGTTTGAGATATAAAAATTTTAAATTTCCGCCTAAAGTACATTCTGGGGAAAGCATCGGATAATACACACGGAGCTATATCACCCAATGCTTGGGGGCTAGTGTTACCTGCCGCACTTCCTTGTGCTTGGCGAAAAAATCTTTCAAATCTTTCTCCGAGTTCCGCGAGATCTCGTGTCTCCTCGTCCGGCTTCCCCATACCTTGTTCGAGCATTGCGGAAACTTCCGCGTGACGCCGTGCGAGGGTGAGCTTCGGAGGGATGGAGTTGGCTCGAGGCCGACTCGGGGCGCATTGGTAACTTGGAGGAGCTTGACCTTCCGCTCTTGTTCTTCATTGGTAGGCCCCGCGAAAGCGGAACTCAGCTGATCAGAGGGAGGAACGGGTGAGGAGGTTCCCTTGGCGGAGTCGCCCTGGTGAGCGGGATCTTCAGGAATGTCGTCAAGGTCGATGACGTCCTTCGGATCCGGCTTGGAGGTGGATGAAGCTTTTGGCGGAACTCCAACCTCAGGAGTAATGGGAAATGAAGCCGGAGATGGCTTGGCCTTTTTCTTGAAGACCCTTGGGGCCTTAGGAGGCTGGCTTCCGGAACTTCAGGAAAAACATAAAAATATAAGAGCAAGTGTTAAATCAGAACTTGGGTCTCGGAAGAAGACGCTTACCCGGAAGGCTTGAAAAAGTGTTGGATGGCAGGCTGCCCCTTGTTGCTGGTATTAATCAGCGCGAGGCGCTTCTTTTCCGCCTCAGCTTTCCGGGTAGCCGCGATGCTCGAGTGTCTCGCGGGGGCGTTTCGCGTAAGGGCTTGAAGGGGCTGGTTTCTTCCTCTTCGCGGGACGTGAAGCTTCAGGAGCTTCCGCCTCTGACGTGGCCTCTGGATCCGCGTGGCCGGTGGATGGGACTCGGAGGAGAGTTCCGAGTTGATTTTCCTCCAGCGCCTCGAGCTGGTTCGAAGTTACACTTAGCCAAAAGTTCGAAGAAAAATAATAAACCAAAGTCGAGACGACGTACCGCGGTTCCGGATCCATTTGTATGGATATCCTTGTTGCATACGTGAACATGGAGTTCACGTGAGATCTTGAGGAGGACCCGGATCCTCTTGTCGATGGCGTCAGCGGACAGGTTATCCTTGGTGGCGCGCATTGGATCATCGCGCCCCGTGTATTCAAACATCAGGCGGTCCCTGTTTTGTAGCGGCTGGATCCGCTTGGTGAACCAGGAAAGGGTTAAGTCCTTCCCTGTCAGCCCCTCCTCCGTGAGCTTGCAGATCCGCCTAACAGCGCGGGTTAGTTGAGGCGAGTCGGAGAAGTGGGGGCAGTGCGTCCATGACGAAGCTCGGTGGGAGGGCAGTTCTTGAAAACTGGAAGTTTCTTTTCGCTCGCCGGGTCGGAGACGTCCTTCAGATAGAAGAAGCCCCCGGACCAGTACCTCGCGGATTCGTGGCGGTCGGTAGGGGGGTAGACGCGGCCCGGGCGGAGTATAAAAGTGATGGATCCGCATGTAGCGAGTTCGGCAGATTGCCGGATCCTCTCCTTCTTGACAGAGAAAAAGTATTGGAATAAAGAAATCTCAGGGGTTACCCGGAGATGGCCTTCGCAGAGGGCGACGTGGTTGCTGATGGCGAGGACGCTGTTTGGAGAGATGTTGTGGGGTTGGAGTCCATACGTCTTCAGTATCTCCAGGAAGAAATCCGAAGGCGGAAATGAAAATCCGCGCTCCACCGGTGCCTTCGTCAGCACCATCTCGTTGTCCTTCGGAGCCGGAGCAAGTTCATCTGGAACCGACCTCCAGCTTCCGGGTTGCAGAAAGCCCTCCGACTCGAGGTTCTTGAGCTCCATCTCGGTGGTGGCACAGGGCCACCACTTTCCCTTAGCTTCGGAGTCGCGCTTCCGAGCTTTTGACTTCTTGGCAGCTTCCTCCGTCTGCTGCACCATTTGACCCGCTTCGGAAGTTTTTTCCGGGTGAGCGGAGGTCCCCTCAGTTCTTTGCGAGAATCCCTCGGAGGATCCAGCTAACCGGGGCGAAGGGAGGCGGAGCGGAGGAGATCGGCGTCGCCATGATTGGTTCCGAGCTTGGAGGCGGAGTTGTTGAAGACATCCGAAGAAAATAGTTTGTCTGAAACTAATTTTAGTCGGATCCCATGTCGTCTTCCCCAAAGTTTACCCCTACCAACTACGGCACGAGAACGACGCTCGAGAGCTCACCGTGATGGAGTCCGCGGTGGTCGGAGTCGCCGGCGACGAGGTTTCTGCGCGGTGGCTCGCTGAAGTTAAGAACTGGACGAACACTGTGCGGCGGCGAGGCGACTCCGGCGAAGTTCCGGCGAGATTCCGGCACGGCGGAGAGGAGCTCGTGGGCGGCGCTTGGCTGAGAGCTGAGAAGGGGGTGAATGAGGGTAAAAGGGCTCGACGGCGGATATTTATAGGCTGAGGGAATGAGATTCGTGTTCCGCATCCTGCGGTCCGGAACGCAAGCGTCGCACCGTTGGATGCGTGACACGTGTCCCAAACCCTAGCGGTAAAAATGGCTAGAGATAAGTTACCGCGGAAATCGCGCGAAAATGGCGCCAGAATTGGCGGAACCGTTTGAGTCTTTTAAGATTCCGGTAATTGCGTAAGGATAAGTTTGTTCTCGTTCGTGCAGGGAGTAACCCGGAGATGTTCTTTGGAATGTCGATGGATGAAGTCCCGCAGGGTGGGAGCATTTTCCGGCTTTAAGTTGGAAAAAGAAGAAAATGCAAAGTTAGAGCTCTTCAAGTTTCTCCGCGTTGCCGATGATGCCGGAGACTTAAGAAACCAGCATGGCGGAAACTGCAGGGGAAACCCGGAGAACTCTGGGGGCTACTGTTGTGGGTATACTTCATGGGTGTACCATCGACAAGTGCCTAGATCCGGCAAGCCCGGGTGGCCCACGGACGGTGATGAGGCATGTGGCCCATCGGGCGGCCCAGCTTGTCGTTGATCATGAAGGAAGAAGTCCAGCCCGAGAACGACAGGCCGGATCCGTACCGACATAGGAGGAACCCGGATCCATGGAGGCCCATGAGGAACCCGGATCCAGATCGACGTATATGGAAGGCGGATCCGTGACGTGCACGGCAAGATATTGTACTCGTAGTTAGGCTGTCGTAATCCGGCTAGGACTCTCCATGTAAACCCTAGATCCGTGCGCCTTTATAAGCCGGATCCCGGGAGCCCTAGAGGCACAACCACAACTCATTGTAACAACGCGAAAGCGCCCGGATAATTCCGGACAAGCAGCGAGTAGGCCCTGTCATCCTGCAGGTGTTCCGAAGCTGGGTAACTCGCGTACCACCGTCCCGTGTGCACTCCGCCCTATGGCCCCTACTTCTTCTCCCCCTCGTGAGGATCCCTCCTCCGAGGTACCGTCGATTAGGCAACGACAAGTACCAGCATGTGAAGCTTGTGGTGGTGAAACAAGTTGACTTATCACAGATGGTGAATCAAGCGCAGCAGAGGTACTCAGAGTTGTACCTTTTCTTGTACTGGATGGTAATATGGCGACTTTAGCATCGCGAGGTTTACCCATGATGGAAGATTTGCAGCGAACAATATCAATCCAGGTGAACTTGCAAATAAAGCTATGCTCCCCGGCAACGGCGCCAGAAAATAGTCTTGATGACCCACAAGTATAGGGGATCGCAACAGTCTTCGAGGGAAGTAAAACCCAATTTATTGATTCGACACAAGGGGAGCCAAAGAATATTTGTAAGCCTTAACGAGTGGAGTTGTCAATTCAGCTGCACCGGAAACGGACTTGCTCGCAAGAGTTTATCGAGTAGCAACGGCTTTATAGCGATAGCAGTAGTGAAATATAAGCAGTAGTGTAATAAAGACAGCAGTAGTGATTATAGTAAACAGCAGGATTAAAATACTGTAGGCACAGGGATGGATGAATGGGCGCTGCATGGATAAGAGAACTCATGTAATAATCATGGCAGGGCATTTGCAGATAGTAATAAAGCAGTATCCATGTACTAAACAACCATAGGCATGTGTTCCGTATATAGTTGTATGTGCTCGCAATGAGAAACTTGCACAACATCTATTGTCCTACCAGCCGGTGGCAGCCGGGCCTCTCAGGAATCTACTGGTAATTAAGGTACTACTTTTAATAGAGCACAGGAGCAAAGCATTAACACTCCGTGAACACATGTGATCCTCATATCACAGCCTTCCCCTCCGGTTGTCCCAATTTTTGTCACTTTGGGGCCTCGGGTTCCGGACAGCAATATGTGTATACAACTTGCAGGTAAGATCATAAAAAAATGAATATTATCGTGAATCAATAACATGTTCAGATCTGAAATCATGGCACTCGGGCCCTAGTGACAAGCATTAGGCATAACAAGTTGCAACAATATCATAAAAGTACCAACTACGGATACTAGGCACTATGCCCTAACAATCTTATGGCTATTACATGAACAATCTCATCCAATCCCTTCCATCCCCTTCAGCCTACAGCGGGGGAATTACTAACACATGGATGGGGGAAGCATGGATGGTTGATGGAGAGGCGTCGGTGGTGATGATGGCGATGATCTCCTCCAATTCCCCGTCCCGGCAGGGTGCCAGAACGGAGTTTCTGATCCCGAGACGGAGTTTCGCGATGGCAGCGGAGTTCTAGATGTCTTCTGGCAAATTGGTCGAACTCCCATGCGTTTTTAGGTCAAGGGCTTTAAGTAGTCTAGAGGGGAGCGTCGGGGGCTTGCTGAGGCAACGCCACCATAGGGCGGCGCGGCCCAGGGGCCCACCGCGCTGCTTGGTGGTGTGGGCGCCTCGTGGCCCCCCTCCGTCTCGTCTTCTGGCTCCGTCAATCTTCTGTGAAAATAGGCCCATTGCAATTATTTCCGGGGATTTTCCTAAAAGTTGATTTTCTGCACAAAAATAGGACATCTGGGCAATTCTGCTGAAAACAGCGTTAGTCTGTGTTAGTTGTATCCAAAATACATAAATTAGAGGCAAAACAATAGCAAAAGTGTTCGGGAAAGTAGATACGTTTTGGACGTATCAATGAGCAAGGATTCCTTGCATACAGTAAGCATATGGTGATCAAAGGATAATCCCGGATCACCGGGATAAGCAGTAATCACAGCAAGCAACAGCAGATGAATATACATATATAAATTCACCTTTTATAATTGTATCCAGAAGCACATCAAGGAAATGATGTATCAACTGAATTAAATGACACAAGTAGTGCACAATAGCACACAGCCTACACCGTTGGCACTTGCATAAGCAAGAATTGCCAAAGGCAATTAGCCAGAAACAAACAGTATAGATAAATAGGAAGGTATAGAGGCATAGCAGCAACTGGAGCAGCATGTGTTGGAGATATGCCCAAGAGGCAATAATAAAAGTGGTTATTATATATCTTTATGTTTATGATAAATGTTTATATACCATGCTATAATTGTATTAACCGGAACATTGATACATGTGTGTTATGTAAACAACAATGAGTCCCTAGTAAGCCTCTTAACTAGCTTGTTGATTAATAGATGATTAGTTTCATAATCATGAACATTGGACGTTATTAATAACAAGGTTATATCATTATATGAATGATGTAATGGACACACCCAATTAATTAAGCGTAGCATAAGATCAAGTCATTAAGTTATTTGCTATAAGCTTTCGATACATAGTTACCTAGTCCTTTCGACCATGAGATCATGTAAATCACTTATACCGGAAAGGTACTTTGATTACATCAAACGCCACTGCGTAAATGGGTGGTTATAAAGGTGGGATTAAGTATCCGGAAAGTATGAGTTGAGGCATATGGATCAACAGTGGGATTTGTCCATCCCGATGACGGATAGATATACTCTGGGCCCTCTCGGTGGAATGTCGTCTAAATAGCTTGCAAGCATATGAATAAGTTCATAAGAGACCACATACCACGATACGAGTAACGAGTACTTGCTAGGAGACGAGGTTGAACAAGGTATAGAGAGATACTGATGATCAAACCTCGGACAAGTAAAATATCGAGTGACAAAGGGAATTGGTATCATATGTGAATGGTTCATTCGATCACTAAGTCATCGTTGAATATGTGGGAGCCATTATGGATCTCCAGATCCCGCTATTGGTTATTGGTCGGAGAGAGTTCTCAACCATGTCCACATAGTTCGCGAACCGTAGGATGACACACTTAAGGTTTGATGTTGTATTAGTAGAACTTGAATATGGAATGGAGTTCGAAGTATTGTTCGAAGTCTCGGATGGGATCCCGGACATCACGAGGAGTTCCGGAATGGTCCGGCGAATAAGATTCATATATAGGAAGTCATTTTATAAGTTTGAAAATGATCCAGTGCATTTATGGAAGGTTCTAGAAGGTTCTAGAAAAGTCCGGAAGAAATCACTTTGGAAGGCGGAGTCCCGAAGGGACTCCACCACCCATGGCCGGCCAACCCTAGAGGGTGGAGTCCCAAGTGGACTCCACCAAGGGGGCCGGCCACCCCCTCATGGAAGGGTGGGAATCCCACTTGAGGTGGGAGTCCCACCTTGGGTAGGTTTCCTACAACATGGAAGTTTTTGGTTGGGGTCTTATTCGAAGACTTGTAGTCCAACACTTGGGGGTTCCACCTATATAATGAGGGGCCAAGGGGAGGGGCCGGCCACCACAACACCACCACCTTGGCCGCACCCCAAGGAGGCCGGCCACCCCCTCTCCCCAAACCCTAGCCGCCCCACTCCTTCCCCTCTCCCGCAACGCTTAGCGAAGCTCCGCCGGAGATCTCCATCGCCACCGCCACCACGTCGTCGTGCTGCCGGATTCAAGGAGGAGCTACTACTTCCGCTGCCCGCTGGAACGGGGAGAAGGACGTCGTCTTCATCAACAGAACGTGTGACCGAGTACGGAGGTGCTGCCCGATTGTGGCACCGTCAAGATCTTCTACGTGCTGAAAGCGGCAAGTGATCGTCTACCGCAGCAACAAGAGCCTCATCTTGTAGGCTTTGGAAATCTTCAAGGGTGAGTCTCGTTCATCCCCTCGTTGCTCCCGTCTTCTAGATTGCATCTTGGCTTGGATTGCGTTCTCGCGGTAGGAAATTTTTTGTTTTCTATGCAACGCATCCCTACAGATGGTATCAGAGCCGTGTCTATGCATAGATGGTTGCACGAGTAGAACACAATGGTTTTGTGGGCGTTGATGCTTATGTTGTCTTTAGTTTAAGTACTTTGCATCTTTGTGGCATAGTGGGATGAAGCGGCTCGGGCTAACTTTACATGACCGCGTTCATGAGATTTGCTCCACGCTCGACATGCAACTTGTATTGCATAAGTTGCTTTGCGGGTGTCTGTCTCTCCTACTATAGTGAAGATTCAATTTACTCTTCTATTGACAACACTAGTATCACCGTTGTGGTTCATGTTCGTAGGTAGATTAGATCTCACTCGAAAACCCTAAACCACGTAAAATATGCAAACCAAATTAGAGACGTCTAACTTGTTTTTGCAGGGTTTGGTGATGTGATATGGCCATAATGTGATGATGAATATGTATGAGATGATCATTATTGTATTGTGGCAACCGGCAGGAGCCTTATGGTTGTCTTTAAATTTCATGTTGAGTAGTATTTCAAAGAAGTTGTAATAGTTGCTACATGGGAGAACAATCATGAAGACGGCGCCATTGACCTTGACGCTACGCCAACGATGATGGAGATCATGCCAGTTGATGATGGAGATCATGTCCGTGCTTTGGAGATGAAGATCAAAGGCGCAAAGACAAAAGGGCCATATCATATCACATATGAACTGCATGTGATGTTAACCCTTTTATGCATCTTATTTTGCTTAGATCGCGACGGTAGCATTATAAGATGATCCCTCTCACTAAAATATCAAGATAATAAAGTGTTCATCCTTAGTAGCACCGTTACTAACACTTGTCGTTTCGAAACATCTCGTGATGATCGGGTATGATAGATTCAACAAGTGCATACAATGGGTGCAAGCCAGTTTTGCACACGCGGATACTAAGGTTGCCTTGACGAGCCTAGCATGTACAGACATGGTCTCGGAACACGTGATACCGAAAGGTAGAGCATGAATTATATGATTGATATGATGAACACTTTGAGTGTTCGCCATTGAAGTTACATCTTGTCACGTGATGATCGGACTTGGTGTGGTGGATTTGGTTCGTGTGATCACTAAGACAATTCGAGGGATATTGTTTTGAGTGGGAGTTCACCTAGTTTTTAATTTTGTTGAATTAAAATTTGAACTCAATTTGTCATAAACATTAGTCTAAACTATTGCAAATATATGTTGTAGATATGGCGTCCCCAATCAATTTTAACCAGTTCCTAGAGAAAGAAAAGCTTAAGAGCAACGGTAGCAACTTCACTGACTGGTTCCGTCATGTGAGGATCTTCCTTGCTGGTGGAAACCTGCAATATGTGATTGATGCACCGCTAGGTGATCCTCCTGCAGAAACTGAAACCGATGAAGTAAAGAATGTTTACGCGACTCGGAAAACTCGGTACTCTCAAGTTCAGTGTGCTATCCTATGCAGTCTGGAAGCCGATCTTCAAAACGTTTTGAGCACCACGATCCTCATGAGTTGGTCAATGAGCTGAAAGCTATCTTTGAAACTCATGCGGCCGTGGAATGCTATGAAGCACCGAAACACTTCTTCAGCTGCATGATGGAAGAAGGCAGCTCCGTTAGTGAGCACATGCTCGCCATGATCGGGCATGCGAAGAAACTCAGTGACTTGGGAATAGTGATTCCTAACAGACTGGGGATTAATCGTGTTCTTCAATCACTGCCACCTAGTTACAAGAACTTTGTGATGAACTACAATATGCGTAACATGAACAAAGTGTTACCCGAACTCTTTGCCATGCTGAAATCTGCTGAGATTGAGATCAAGAAAGAGCACCAAGTGTTGATGGTCAACAAGACCACCAGCTTTCAAGAAACAGGCAAGTCTAAGGGAAAATTCAAGAAGGGTGGCAAGAAAGCTGCCACGCCTCCTATGAAACCTAAGAATGGCCCTAAGCCTGATGATGAGTGCTATTACTGCAAGGAGAAGGGACACTGGAAGCGTAATTGCTCCAAGTATTTGGCTGATCTGAAGAGAGGGCTTGTCAAGAAGAAGAAAGAAGGTATATCTGATATACATGTTATAGATGTTTATCTCACTGGTTCTCGTACTAGTACCTGGGTATTTGATACTGGTTCGGTTGCTCATATTTGTAACTCGAAACAAGAACTAAAGAATAAATGAAGACTATTGAAGGATGAAGTGACGATGCGCGTTGGAAATAGATCCAAGGTCAATGTGATCGCAGTCGGCACACTCCCTCTACATCTACCTTCGGGATTAGTTTTAAACCTACATAATTGTTATTTTGTACCTGCGTTGAGCATGAACATTATATCTGGATCTTGTTTAATGCAAGACGGTTATTCATTCAAGTCTGAGAATAAAGGTTGTTCTATTTTTATGAATAATATCTTTTATGGTCGAGCACCTGAAAAGAATGGTTTATTTCTATTAGATCTCGATAGTAGTGATACACATATTAATAACATTGATGCTAAGCGAATTAAATTGAATGATAATTCTACTTATATGTGGCACTGTCGTCTTGGTCATATTGGAGTGAAACGCATGAAGAAACTCCATACCAATGGATTACTAGAATCACTTAACTTTGAGTCACTTGATAGATGCGAAGCATGTCTGATGGGAAAAATGACTAAGACTCCATTCTCTGGTATTATGGAGCGAGCTACAGACTTATTGGAAATCATACATACCGATGTGTGCGGACCAATGAGTGTAGCCTCGCGCGGTGGTTATCGTTATGTTCTAACCTTCACAGATGATCTGAGTAGATATGGGTATATCTATTTCATGAAACATAAATCCGAAACTTTCGAGAAGTTTAAGGAATTCCAAAGTGAAGTAGAAAATCAACGTAACAAAAAGATTAAATTTCTACGATCTAATAGCGGAGGTGAATATCTCAGTTATGAGTTTGGCATGCATTTTGAAGAAATGCAGAATACTTTCACAATTGACACCGCCGGGAACACCACAACGGAACGGTGTGTCCGAACGTCGCAATCGAACTCTCTTAGATATGGTTCGTTCTATGATGTCTCTTACTGATTTGCTGTTATCATTTTGGAGTTATGCATTAGAGACAGCTGCATTCACTTTAAATAGGACACCATCTAAATCCGTTGAAACGACACCATACGAATTATGGTTTAATAAGAAACCTAAGCTGTCGTTCCTTAAAGTTTGGGGTTGCGAAGCCTATGTAAAAAAGTTACAACCGGACAAGCTAGAACCCAAAGCGGAGAAATGCGTCTTCATAGGATACCCTAAGGAAACTATAGGGTACTATTTCTATCACAGATCCGAAGGCAAAATGTTTGTTGCTAAGAACGGAACCTTTCTTGAGAAAGAATTTCTCACTAAAGAAGTGACTGGAAGAAAAGTAGAACTCGACGAGATTACTGAATCTTTACTCATTGATCAGAGTAGCGTAGTACCGAAAGTTGTTCCTGTGCCGCCTACACCGGCAACAGAGGAAGCTAATGATAATGATCATGAAACTTCAAACGAGGAAGCTACTGAACCTCGCAGATCGACAAGGGAACGTGCCACTCCTGATTGGTATGATCCTTGTCTAAATGTCATGATTGTGGACAACAATGATGAAGACCCTGCGACGTATGAAGAAGCGATGATGAGCCCAGATTCCAACAAATGGCAAGAAGCCATGAAATCCGAAATGGGATCCATGTATGATAACAAAGTGTGGACTTTGGTAGACTTACCTGATAGCCGCAAGGCTATCGAGAATAAATGGATCTTCAAAAGAAAACCAGATGCTGATGGTAATATTACTGTTTATAAAGCTCGACTTGTCGCAAAGGGATTCCAACAAATTCAAGGTGTTGACTACGATGAGACTTTCTCACCTGTAGCGAAGCTAAAGTCTGTGAGGATTTTGTTAGCAATATCTGCATTTTTCGATTATGATATTTGGCAGATGGATGTCAAAACGGCGTT
The DNA here is from genome assembly GCF_022539505.1 of Lolium rigidum. Classification (NCBI taxonomy): domain Eukaryota; kingdom Viridiplantae; phylum Streptophyta; class Magnoliopsida; order Poales; family Poaceae; genus Lolium; species Lolium rigidum. Next base: position 85,174,787 of record NC_061509.1, read on the forward strand.
CCTTAATGGAGACATTGAGGAAGAGTTGTATATGGTACAACCCAAAGGTTTTGTCGATCATAAAAATGCTGACAAAGTATGCAAACTTCAGCGTTCAATTTATGGATCGAAGCAAGCATCAAGAAGTTGGAACCGACGCTTTGATAAAGTGATCAAAGACTTCGGTTTATACGATGTCATGGAGAGGCTCGTATTTACAAGAAAGTGAGTGGGAGCTCAGTAGCATTCCCGATATTATATGTAGATGACATATTATTGATTGGGAATGATATAGAACTATTAAGCAAAGTGTAAAAGGTTATTTGAATAATAGTTTTTCAATGAAAGACCTTGGTGAAGCATCGTATATATTAGGCATCAAGATTTATAGAGATAGATCAAGACGCCTAATAGGGCTATCACAGAGTACATACCTGGACAAGATTCTAAAGAAGTTTAGAATGGACAAAAGTAAGAAAGGATTCTTACCTATGTTACTAGGCAAGGTCTTGAGTAAGACTCAAGGTCCTAGCTACGGCGTAAGAAAGAGAAAGGATGAGTTAGATCCCCTATGCCTCGGCAGTAGGCTCTATTATGTATGCCATGCTATGTACTAGACCGGATGTAGCACATGCTATTAGTTTGACTAGCAGATATCAAAGTGATCCAGGAATGGAACACTGGACAGCAGTCAAGAATATCCTGAAGTACTTGAAAAGAAGTAAGGATATGTTTCTTTGTTATGGAGGTGACCAAGAGCTCGTTGTAACCAGTTACACCGATGCAAGTTGGAACACTGATCCTGATGACTCTAAGTCACAGTCCGGGTACGTGTTTATATTGAATGGTGCTGCAGTAAGCTAGGCAAGCTCGAAGCAGTGCACGGTGGCGAAGTCTTCAACAGAATCGGAGTACATAGCGGCTTCAGAGGCTTCATCAGAAGCGGTATGGATGAAGAGGTTCATTGTAGAGTGATGTCTACGCACGCTTCTATTCCTGTAGACAGTGTTGGGCCTCCAAGAGCAGAGATTTGTAGAACAGCAGCAAGTTTCCCTTAAGTGAATCACCCAAGGTTTATCGAACTCAGGGAGGAAGAGGTCAAAGATATTCCTCTCAAGCAACCCTGCAATTACGATACAAGAAGTCTCTTGTGTCCCCAACACACCTAATACACTTGTCAGATGTATAGGTGCACTAGTTCGGCGAAGAGATAGTGAAATACAAGTAATATGGATGTATATGAGTGGTAATAACAATCTGAAATAAATATGGCAGCGAGTAAACATGTAACAGAACTTGTTGGAAACGGTGTTTCGATGCTTAGAAACAAGGCCTAGGGATCATACTTTCACTAGTGGACACTCTCAACATTGCAATCATAATTGAATATAAATATAAGCACTTCACTATGCTATTCTGAATTACTCTCTGGCAAGATAACGAACACTAATTCATCATGTAGGTAAACCTTAAAGATGTATTCCCAAGTACTAATAAACACCCCACGCTGTCACTGTGAGCATTCATAGGAGGTACTAACACACCACAATTTCATAGAGACATCCAACTCAAATCATAACCCGAGTGAACAAGTATTCCGTGAAATATAGCCTAAGAGACCCACACGGTGCACACACTATCACCTTTACACACGTGGGACAAGGAGTCTCCGGAGATCACATAAGTAAAATCCACTTGAATAGCATAACGACATCTAGATTACAAAGCTCATCGTATGGATCTCAATCATGTAAGGCAGCTCATGAGACCATTGTATTGAAGTACATGGGAGAGAGAGATGAACCACATAGCTACCGGTATAGCCCTTAGCCTCGGGGGAGAACTACTCCCTCCTCATCATGGGAGACAGCAGCGGTGATGAAGATGGCGGTGGTGTCGATGGCTCTGGAAGGTTTCTCGTACTGTGGCTTATTCTCATCGAAGTTTTAGGTCATCAGGGCTTAAATAGGCGAAGAGTCGGAGTCGGAAGAGGCCTGGGGGCTCCACACACCAGGGGGGCGCCCCCCCCCCTCTGGCCGCGCCGCCACCACGTGTGGGGGCCCTGGGCCTCCCCTCTGGCCCCTCTTCGGTGTTTTGGAAGCTTCGTGGAATTATAAGATCGTGGGCCTTGATTTCGTCCAATTCTGAGAATATTTCCTGTGTAAGATTTCTGAAACCAAAAACAGCAGAAAACAGGAACTGGCACTTCGGCATCTTATCAATAGGTTAGTTCCGGAAAACGCATAAAATCATCATAAAGTGTGAGCAAGACATGTAGGTATTGTCATAAAACAAGCATGGAACATAAGAAATTATAGATACGTTGGAGACGTATCAGCATCCCCAAGCTTAGTTCCTACTCGTCCTCGAGTAGGTAAACGATAAAAAGAATAATTTCTGTAGTGACATGCTACTTACATAATCTTGATCATACTATTGTAAAGCATATGAGATGAATGCAGCGATTCAAAGCAATGGTTAAGACAATGAGTAAACAACTGAATCATGTAGCAAAGACTTTTCATTAATATTACTTTCAAGACAAGCATCAATAAGACTTGCATAAGAGTTAACTCATAAAGCAATAAATTCTTAGTAGAAAGCTTTGAAACAACACAAAGGAAGATTTAAGTTTCAGCGGTTGCTTTCAACTTCAACATGTATATCTCATGGATAATTGTCAACATAAAGCAATATAACAAGTGCAATAGGTAAACATGTAAGAATCAATGCACAGCTGACACAAGTGTTTGCTTCTGAGATAGAAGGAAGTAGGTAAATTGACTCAACATAAAAGTAGAAGAAAGGCCCTTCGCAGAGGGAAGCATGGATTGCTATATTTTTGCTAGAGCTTTTATTTTGAAAACAAGAAATATTTTTGTCAACGGTAGTAATAAAGCATATGTGTTATGTATAAGATATCCTATAAGTTGGAAGCCTCATGCATAGATTACCAATAGTGCCCGCACCTTGTCCTAATTAGCTTGGATTTACATGGATTATCATTGCATAACATATGTTTTAACCAAGTGTCACAAAGGGGTACCTCTATGCCGCCTGTACAAAGGTCTAAGGAGAAAGCTCGCATTGGATTTCTCGCTTTTGAATATTCTCAACTTAGACATCCATACCGGGACAACATAGACAACAGATAATGGACTCCTCTTTAATGCATAAGCATTCAACAACAGATAATATTCTCATAAGAGATTGAGGATTGTTGTCCAAACTGAAACTTCCACCATGGATCATGGCTTTAGTTAGCGGCCCAATGTTCTTCTCTAACAATATGCATACTCAAACCATTCAACTCATGATAAATCACCCTTACTTCAGACAAGATGAACATGCATAGCAACTCACATGATTTTCAACAAAGGTGAAATAGTTGATGGCGTCCCCAGGAACATGGTTATCGCTCAACAAGCAACTTATTAAGAAATCAGATACATAAGTACATATTCAATACCACAATAGTTTTTAAGCTATTTTTTCCATGAGCTATATATTGCAAAGAAAAAGGATGGAATTTTAAAGGTAGCACTCAAGCAATTTACTTTGGAATGGCGGAGAAATACCATGTAGTAGGTAGGTATGGTGGACACAAATGGCATAGTTTTGGCTCAAGGATTTTGGATGCATGAGAAGTAATCCCTCTCAATACAAGGCTTAGGCTAGCAAGGTAGTTTGAAGCAAACACAAGTATGAACCGGTACAGTAAAACTTACATAAGAACATATTGCAAGCATTATAAGACTCTACACTGTCTTCCTTGTTGTTCAAACACTTCACCAGAAAATATCTAGACTTTAGAGAGACCAATCATGCAAACCAAATTTCAACAAGCTCTATGGTAGTTCTTCATTAATAGGTGCAAAGTACATGATGCAAGAGCTTAAACATGATCTATTGAGCAAAACAATTGCCAAGTATCAAATTATTCAAGACAATATACCACTTACCAGATGTAGCATTTTCTGTTTCCAACCATATAACAATGAACGAAGCAGTTTCAACCTTCGCCATGAACATTAAAAGTAAAGCTAAGAACACATGTGTTCATATGCAACAACGGAGCGTGTCTCTCTCCCACACAAGCATGAATTAATTCAGAGAATGGAAATAACAAAAAAACGAAAATAAAAGCACACAGACGCTCCAAGTAAAGCACATAAGATGTGACGGAATAAAAATATAGTTTCACTAGAGGTGACTGATACGTCTCCAACGTATCGATAATTTCTTATGTTCCATGCTTGTTTTATGACAATACCTACATGTTTTGTTCACACTTTATGATGATTTTATGCGTTTTCCGGAACTAACCTATTGACGAGATGCCGAAGTGCCGGTTCTCGTTTTCGCTGTTTTTGTTTCAGAAATCCTAGTAAGGAAATATTCTCGGAATTGGACGAAATCAACGCCCAGCATCTTAGAATTGCATGAAGCTTCCAGAACACCTGAGAGCCACCAGAGGAGGGCCCTGTGGGCCCCAGATGATAGGCCGGCGCGGCCAGGAGGTGGGCCGCGCCCCCCTATTGTGTCGTCGCCTCGTCGCCCTTCCGACTCCGCCTCTTCGCCTATTTAAAGGTCCCTGACCTAAATCTTCGATACGAAAAAGCCACGGTACCAGAAACCTTCCAGAGCCGCCGCCATCGCGAAGCCAAGATCTGGGGACAGAGTCTCTGTTCGGCACACCGCCGGGACGGGGAAGTGCCCCCGAAGGCTCCTCCATCGACACCACCGCCATCTTCATCACCGCTGCTATCTCCCATGAGGAGGGAGTAGTTCTCCATCGAGGCTAAGGGCTGTACCGGTAGCTATGTGGTTAATCTCTCTCCTATGTACTTCAATACAATGATCTCATGAGCTGCCTTACATGATTGAGATTCATATGATTTTTGTATCACTATTCATCTATGTTACTCTAGTGATGTTATTAAAGTACTCTATTCCTCCTCCACGGTATAATGGTGACAGTGTGTGCATCGTGTAGTACTTGGCATAGGTTATGATTGTAATCTCTTGTAGATTATGAAGTTAACTATTGCTATGATAGTATTGATGTGATCTATTCCTCCTTCATAGTGTGATGGTGACAGTGTGCATGCTATGTTAGTACTTGGTTTAGTTGTGTTGATCTATCGTGCACTCTAAGGTTATTTAAATATGAACATCGAATGTTGTGGAGCTTGTTAACTCCGGCATTGAGGGTTCGTGTAATCCTACACAATTAGTGGTGTTCATCATCCAACAAGAGAGTGTAGAGTGGTTTTATTATGTGATCAATGTTGAGAGAGTCCACTAGTGAAAGTATAATCCTTATGCCTTGTTTCCAAATACTGCTATCGCTGCTTGTTTACTGTTTTACTGCATCTCTATTGCCTGCAATATTCCCACCATCAACCACACGCCAGTTGTAGCATCAAGTATTTTCTGGTGCCGTTACTAATGCTCATATTCATTCATACCACATGTATTTCACTATCTCTTCGCCGAACTAGTGCACCTATTAGGTGTGTTGGGGACACAAGAGACTTCTTGCTTTGTGGTTGCAGGGTTGCATGAGAGGGATATCTTTGACCTCTTCCTCCCTGAGTTCGATAAACCTTGGGTGATCCACTTAAGGGAAAACTTGCTGCTGTTCTACAAACCTCTGCTCTTGGAGGCCCAACACTGTCTACAGGAAAAGGAGTGTGCGTAGACATCAGTGACCTGATAATTTGTCGATGAAGAAGGGGATGCCTTGGGCATGCCCAAGCTTAGACGCTTGAGTCTTCTTGAAATATGCAGGGATGAACCACGGGGGCATCCCCAAGCTTAGACTTTTCACTCTTCTTGATCATATATCATCCTCCTCTCTTGACCATTGAAAACTTCCTTCACACCAAACTTCTCATAAACTTCATTAGAGGGGTTAGTGCATAATAAAAAATTCACATGTTTTAGAGGTGACACAATCATTCTTAACACTTCTGGACATTGCCCAAAGCTACTGAAAGTTAATGGAACAAAGAAATCCATCCAACAAAGCAAAAGAGGCAATGCGAAATAAAAGGCAGAATCTGTCAAAACAGAACAGTCCGTAAAGACGAATTTTTCTAGGGCACTTAACTTGCTCAGATGAAAAAGCTCAAATTGAATGAAAGTTGCGTACATATCTGAGGATCACGCACGTAAATTGGCAGAATTTTCTGAGTTACCTACAGAGAACCCTGCCCAAATTCGTGACAAGAAGAAATGCTGTTTCGCGCGAGTAATCCAAATCTAGTATCAACCTTACTATCAAAGACTTTACTTGGCACAACATTGCAATAAAATAAAGATAAGGAGAGGTTGCTACAGTAGTAACAACTTCCAAGACACAACAAAACAGTAGCAAAATAAAAACATGGGTTATCTCCCAAGAAGTGCTTTCTTTATAGCCATTAAGACGGGCTCAGCAATTTTAATGATGCACTCGCAAGAAATAGTAGTTGAAGCAAAAGAGAGCATCAAAAGGCAAGTATGAAACAAATTTAAGCCTAACCCACTTCCTATGAAAAGGAATCTTGTAATTAAACAAATTCATGAAGAGCAAAGTGACAAGCATAGGAAGATAAAACGCGAGTAACTTCAAGATTCTCAACATAAAGAGGGGAAACTTAATATTATTAAGATGCATATAACCATGTTTCCCTCTCTCATAATAACTTTCAGTAGCATCATTGATGAAATCCACAATATAACCATCACTTAAAACATTCTTATCATGAGCTACATGCATAAAATTATTACTACTCCCAACATAAGCATAGTCATTCTTATTAATTGTAGTGGGAACAAATTCAACAAAGTAGCTATCATTATTATTCTCATCAAGTGTAGGAGGCATAGTATAATCATAATAAAATTTATCCTCCATAGTAGGCGGCGCCAAAATACCACTATCATCATAATCATCATAAATAGGAGGCAAAGTATCATCAAAGAAAAATTTCTCCTTAATGCTTGGGGGACTAAAAATATCATGCTCATAAAAACCAGCTTCCCCAAGCTTAGAATTTTACATAGTATTAGCAACAATGGTGTTCAAAGCGTTCATACTAATATCATTGCTACTAGCATGCAAAATAGGTTTTTTAATTTTCGCATCAAACAATCCATATCTTAACTCAGGAAATAGATTAAAAAGCTCACTGTTATTTTCCATTATGCCTAACTAGTGAACAAGAAACAAAAAGATGCAATTGCAGGATCTAAAGGAAATAGCTTCGAGCACTCACACACCGGCAACAGTGCTAGGAAATAGCTTAGTAGTCGGAGGATGTGAATACCTTTTACCCTACCTCCCCGGCAACAGCGCCAGAAAATAGCTTAGTTGCCGGGGTCCGGAGTGTGAGTGCCTTTTACCTTACCTCCCTGGCAACGGCGCCAGAAAATAGCTTGATGTCTACGCACGCTTCTATTCCTGTAGACAGTGTTGGGCCTCCGAGAGCGAGAGGTTTGTAGAACAGCGAGCAAGTTTCCCTTAAGTGAATCACCCAAGGTTTATCGAACTCAGGGAGGAAGAGGTCAAAGATATCCCTCTCAAGCAACCCTGCAATTACGATACAAGAAGTCTCGTGTGTCCCCAACACACCTAATACACTTGTCAGATGTATAGGTGCACTAGTTCGCGAAGAGATAGTGCATCATATGGATCTCAATCATGTAAGGCAGCTCATGAGACCATTGTATTGAAGTACATGGGAGAGAGAGATGAACCACATAGCTACCGGTATAGCCCTTAGCCTCGGGGGAGAACTACTCCCTCCTCATCATGGGAGACAGCAGCGGTGATGAAGATGGCGGTGGTGTCGATGGAGATGCCTTCCGGGGGCAATTCCCTGTCCCGGCGGCGTGCCGGAACAGAGACTTCTGTCCCCTGAATCTTGGCTTCGCGATGGCGGCGACTCTGGAAGGTTTCTCGTACTGTGGCTTATTCTCATCGAAGTTTTAGGTCATCAGGGCTTAAATAGGCGAAGAGTCGGAGTCGGAAGAGGCCTGGGGGCTCCACACACCAGGGGGGCGCCCCCCTCTGGCCGCGCCGCCACCACGTGTGGGGGCCTTGGGACTCCCCTCTGGCCCCTCTTCGGTGTTCTAGAAGCTTCGTGGAATTATAAGATCGTGGGCCATGATTTCGTCCAATTCCGAGAATATTTCCTGTGTAATATTTCTGAAACCAAAAACAGCATAAAACAGGAACTGGCACTTCGGCATCTTGTCAATAGGTTAGTTCCGGAAAACGCATAAAATCATCATAAAGTGTGAGCAAAACATGTAGGTATTGTCATAAAACAAGCATGGAACATAAAAATTTATAGATACGTTGGAGACGTATCATAGAGATCGGTGTGGTTCCTAGTGCATTGGACCCACTAGTCATCTACTGTGACAACATGGGTGCCATCGCCAATGCACAAGAACCAAGGTCACACAAGAGGCTGAAGCATATCAAGCTGCGTTATCACTCGATTCGCGAGTACATCGAAGATGGAGAAGTAAAGATTTGCAAAGTACACACTCGATCCGAATGTAGCAGATCCGTTAACTAAAGCTCTCCCTAGGGCAAAGCATGACCAACACCAGAATGCCATGGGTGTTAGGTACCTTACAATGTAATCTAGATTATTGACTCTAGTGCAAGTGGGAGACTGTTGAAGATATGCCCAAGAGGCAATAATAAAAGTGGTTATTATATATCTTTATGTTTATGATAAATGTTTATATACCATGCTATAATTGTATTAACCGAAACATTGATACATGTGTGTTATGTAAACAACAATGAGTCCCTAGTAAGCCTCTTAACTAGCTTGTTGATTAATAGATGATTAGTTTCATAATCATGAACATTGGATGTTATTAATAACAAGGTTATATCATTATATGAATGATGTAATGGACACACCCAATTAAGCGTAGCATAAGATCACGTCATTAAGTTATTTGCTATAAGCTTTCGATACATAGTTACCTAGTCCTTTCGACCATGAGATCATGTAAATCACTTATACTGGAAAGGTACTTTGATTACATCAAACGCCACTGCGTAAATGGGTGGTTATAAAGGTGGGATTAAGTATCCGGAAAGTATGAGTTGAGGCATATGGATCAACAGTGGGATTTGTCCATCCCGATGACAGATAGATATACTCTGGGACCTCACGGTGGAATGTCGTCTAAATAGCTTGCAAGCATATGAATAAGTTCATAAGAGACCACATACCACGGTACGAGTAAAGAGTACTTACCAGGAGACGATGTTGAACAAGGTATAGAGAGATACCGATGATCAAACCTCGGACAAGTAAAATATCGCGTGACAAAGGGAATTGGTATCGTATGTGAATGGTTCATTCGATCACTAAGTCATCATTGAATATGTGGGAGCCATTATGGATCTCCAGATCCCGCTATTGGTTATTGGTCGGAGAGAGTTCTCAACCATGTCCACATAGTTCACGAACCGTAGGGTGACACACTTAAGGTTTGATGTTGTATTAGTAGAACTTGAATATGGAATGGAGTTCGAAGTATTGTTCGAAGTCTCAGATGGGATACCGGACATCACGAGGAGTTCCGGAATGGTCCGGATAATAAGATTCATATATAGGAAGTCATTTTATAAGTTTGAAAATGATCCGGTGCATTTATGGAAGGTTCTAGAAGGTTCTAGAAAAGTCCGGAAGAAATCACTTTGGAAGGCGGAGTCCCGAAGGGACTCCACCACCCATGGCCGGCCAACCCTAGAGGGGTGGAGTCCCAAGTGGACTCCACCAAGGGGGCCGGCCACCCCCCTCATGGAAGGGTGGGAATCCCACTTGAGGTGGGAGTCCCACCTTGGGTAGGTTTCCCTACAACATGGAAGGTTTTGGGTTGGGGTCTTATTCGAAGACTTGTAGTCCAACACTTGGGGGTTCCACCTATATAATGAGGGGCCAAGGGGAGGGGGCCGGCCACCACAACAGCACCACCTTGGCCGCACCCCAAGGAGGCCGACCACTCCCTCTCCCCAAACCCTAGCCGCCCCACTCCTTCCCCTCTCCCGCAACGCTTAGCGAAGCTCCGCCGGAGATCTCCATCGCCACCGCCACCACGCTGTCGTGCTGCTGGATTCAAGGAGGAGCTACTACTTCCGCTGCCCGCTGGAACGGGGAGAAGGACGTCGTCTTCATCAACACCGAACGTGTGACCGAGTACGGAGATGCTGCCCGATTGTGGCACTGTCAAGATCTTCTACGCGCTTTTGAAAGCAGCAAGTGATCCTCTACCGCAGCAACAAGAGCATCATCTTGTAGGCTTTGGAAATCTTCAAGGGTGAGTCTCGTTCATCCCCTTGTTGCTCCCGTCTTCTAGATTGCATCTTGGCTTGGATTGCGTTCTCGCGGTAGGAATTTTTTGTTTTCTATGCAACGCATCCCTACAGCATGGTGAAGCCATGAGCCTCACAAAAGCTTGAGCATAAGCACAGGAGTAGCTGCAGATAGGATACACATGCATAAGCAGCCCAGTAGCAGCTAGGAAATCTACAGAACCATGAACAACAAGTAGAGTGGAGGAGCCTAGGCTAGAGCATGATAGGAATAGTAGCACAAGCATGGCCACATGAGCAACAGCATAGCAGCAGCAGCACACATACAGTAGCAGCCGCACAGAACCATGGATGCCAAGGCATCCAGATGAAGGAGAGGAGGGAGCACAAGTGACAGAGAGAAGGAGGAGCACATACCTGGGAGCAGGAGCTTGCAGACGCTGCCATGGCGGCCACGGCGGCACGGACCAGGCCACGGCAGTGCCAAGCTACAGCCAGGCCAGGCCACGCCGAGCGCCACCACACCCAGCACACCACCAGCACACCGCCGAGCAGCACCAGGAAGGCCTGGAGCGCCTGCCGACGCGAATCGTCGGTGGAGGCCGTAACCCTAGATGCAGCGAGGGTCGAGGACGAGCGAACAAAGTCGCGAGCATCAGATCGACGCGGATAGATCGACGCGCTGTCGCGAGATGCGTCGAACGCACCCCATGGCGGTGGCGGAGGTGATCGGAGTTGGCTGGAATCGACCGACGACGACGGAGGTGACGCGAGCGTCGCGGGAGCGTTAGGGTTAGGGTTTCGGTTCATGCGGGAGAGGAGTAGGTGAATGAGGCCGGTTGGGCCGGACCAGGCGAGCTGGTCCAACCTAACCCATTGGGTTTCACCTGACAGGTGGGCCTAGGGGCAATATGGTCATTTCACTTTATTTTAAAAACATATACTTTGACATAATTTAATAAATCATAAATAACTCTAAAAATAGAATAAAATATGAAAACCACTTAGAATTTATTCTCTATCATAATAAAATACCACTTAGAATTTTTGGGACAAAGTAAAAAATTTAATAATTATTACCCAAAGAAAAAATGCATTAATAAAAGTAATTAAATATTGATCTCACGTTTTTAATAATTAGATAAGTCCATAAATTACTTGGACTCAACTTAGTCTTGGAAAAACCGCAAGACAATATTTTTACTCTTAAGGAGGAAAAATAAATTGTTCTTATCTCGAAAACTCCGAGAATTAAGTTAAAAACACCAGCTGGGAGGGAAACAACTTAAATACACCAAAGCATGCATCATTTGAATCTTTAACCATTGCCCTTATCGGACAATGATGTTATCTTTCAGAAACCGAGGATAAGGGTCAGTCCACACCATCCAACTGCAATATCTTGCAGTCTTCAGGCAAGTTCATCGCTTGTTCATGTCATTTGAGTATTTTTACCAAATTACTTGCAAAGTACTATACTTATCACTCCTGCATCAAAAACAAAAGACTAATTTCATAACTATGAATACGACTAAGTGGTTGGCAATGGAACCATGGTATGAGTCCGGTGGAGGTTCCATTGCAATGGGTTTATAATCACATAGGATTAACAAAAAATGTAGTTCAGTGGTTCTTGCGCCATAATCATCGCGTTTACCATAAGGTCTGGAGTGGGACAGAATAGTCAGCTGTTCTTTTCCCTCTCGCATATCAACGGGCACAATCGTAGGTGGCCAGCTGGGATATGCTTAGGCAGGGAGGAAGCCCCGGAGGACAAAGCCCATTGCTTCTACTACGGGTTGTACCTATGATGGATTGTAACGGGCTGGCCCAGGGATCAATCGTATGAGTTGGTCGAGGCCAGTGGTTTACAAAAGGGTGGGTATGTGGGGTCACGGGAAGGCCCAGTGATTGGCTATGACTTATACCTGGCCTCACACCAAGGAAGTGTGAACGAGAACTAGGCTCGGTTGGTTACAAGGTTAAGTTCTCTTATGGGTAAAGTAACACACCTCTGCAGAGTGTATCAAATTGTGACATGTCGCTCCCTGTTCCGGGAATTGGAACTGCAAACGCGGCTGGAGAGGAACTCCATGAAGTTCTATCAACCGGTGAAGGCTGGTGGACATAGCTCTTTATAATAAAAGCAACCTTTTGAAGAAATGATTACCAAAAACCTGCATGGCCTTTGACTTTCTGGTTCATGGTCGTAGCTAGTGCATAAAACACATCTTTCCTATAATGAACTTGTTGAGTACGCTCGTACTCATACCTCTTTAAATCCCATGCTTAGATTGCCAGAACAGCGTTGAGGGGAACCATGAGGAGGAAAACTACGAGGAGCCAGATCTCTCTGGAGGCGTCGAAGGAGTGGACTACCTGATCGAGTTTGGCACCAACGAGACTGAGGAGGAGGCATAAACTAGTAGGGTTCTATAGTAGTAGTCGGGCAGCACCAAACACTATAGAATAAGGCTGCTCGAGAAGTCATGGTTCTTAGTCTGGTCCTACCCATAATGCGTAGGCTTAGGGAAGTTCGACTGGAACTTCCAAGTTATCCTCTGTGGACTCAAGAGGAGCTCCCTTATTATGTACACCTTTGGCTTGTAATAATATTAAGTGAGTAAGTTTGGACCAGCTATGTTTCTGTTGTACCACTCTGAGGGATGTGATATTTGCGGATTGGTACTTCGCACATGTTATATCCACGAGTAGCATATACAACATGCAGTGGTATGCAGGGTCACTACACTTAATGGTGGATCCTTATCTTATAAGATGATTTATTCAGAGGCAATATTGATTTATGTTTGTCCTTGATGTATATATGTTATCTATATAGATCTGTTGTTCTTTGTTATTTTAGGATTATCCACCTTGTGGATAAATTTATTGTGTTGCACTTGAACATATGTGAGCTTACTCTTAGAAGCCTACATGTGGAAGGGTAGTAACAATTAAGTAGTAACATACTTACCAATTCTGGGGCAACTATGAATAAATATCGGCCATGTGGATATCAGGATCCCCATGAACACGGGAAGTGTGGGCCGTAATAGTTTTCGCTCAAAGAAGAAGAGTGTGGAAACGTACATGATCTACATCTGCAATATGCATGCTCCAAAAAGAGTACCATAAAAGTGTCGGAGAGTTCCCTATCAACGTGTTGGCATGTCCCGTTATGGGAGTATGCACTACCCCGCCAAGACCATCGACCCGGAAAGGAAAGCGTTAGCAGTGACGCACACCCTTGGACACATGAAGTAAAGTGTCAACAGTAATTTTACCACATCCTACTTGGGCATGTAGTGAAAAGACATAATAGTATAAAGCAATATACATGTGTTCAGGAAAATCATCGTGCATCTTCGCCATGTGTGGATGACTTCTACAGTGGTCAGATACGGTGGATGGGACTTTTCCCTTGCCCCGTATCTACCAGAAACTATATCCACGATGTGGAGCAGTGGCAGAGGTACCCCAGACAAGACTAGAGTGACGTTACCCGGGAAAAACAGGACGTCCCGCCCATACTGCCAAAGTCAACATGGGTGGTAGTTCACTGTTGAAAGTGCATGGACCCCATGTGTGGTTTTGATAATTGATGACAATCCCTATCGACTAGTGTTTGCATTGAGTTCCACTATAGGTTTGATCCATACGCAATGCTTTAACCATATGTTGTCTTCAATGTTACAAGAAGAAGCAAATAAAGAAGATGATAAGGGGTTGCCCGATCTTCTCTGTAAGCACAGTAGTGGAGATGAACACACGATCAACACAGCGGAGATAACACGATGAGGAGGTGGAGATAACTTGTATGATGCCGATAAATTCTCTCGATTGATTCCTGTCGCCAATGCAACAGCTCTCAACCCTGCAAGATATTCGCAACTCCACACACTTGCGCACGTAGCCGCCGACCACAAAGCGGTAAATTGCAACCTTCTAATTCCCAATGGAACATGAGATCACGCAAACTTTCAGTAGCAAAACACCAGATCGATGCGAATTGGTGTATAGATTCAATAGAGTTGCAAAGCAATCAACTATGAACTAGGGTTTATCTTAAACATGGTCTAAACCTATTACGGGGGCATCCTGGGCATTTATATAGGGGTCCAGGACGACCAGAAGTCGAGAAAATACAATAATAACAGACCCAGATCGGGATCTGGTCGAGACTGACTCGGACACGGCCAGCCTGGGGGTCGGTCGACTGGGACAGGGGCCAGACGGTCCTTTGAACCGGGCCAGGGACCGGGCTGTGACCGGGCCAAGGGGCGGGGCTCTCAGTACACCCATCCGGATGGCACCGGTCCAGGAGCCGGCGGGCGCCGGGCTTATCCGGTGTAGGGGCCGGTTTGGTCGGGCATGGGGCCGGGCCGGCCAACGGCCGGTCACGCCGGGTGTAGCGCCGGCCTGGACTTCATCTTCCTCCTTTGCGCATGCCTCCCTCTCCTCCCTCGCGCGTACATGAGGTGTCTTCATGTCCAGCACCATGTCCAGTTATCCTCCTCCTCGTGCGATGCTTCCTTTATCCTCGTACCTGATCATACACAACTCAAAGGATTTTGGTAGTATAAAATTCTCATCAATCAAAGTATCGTTTAAGAATAAGTTCACCTGTTGTTTTAGTAGCTTCGCACGAGCTCTTGTCATAGGTCCAATCCTAACTTCATTGGACTTGAGCTTCACAGCAACATCTTCTTCATCTTGTAATGACGGAGGTATTAGTTCAGTTGGGATGTCCTCATCATCATCTTCACACCAAATCTGGTCATCTTGGAAATAGATCAAGTGAAAAGTATGTCTTGAAAAAGACGATGGAGTGAGATATCATTTGCATCTTCAAGACATCAAAAATATGAAGAAATAAGTAATGATGTGCATTGAGGAAGCTGTATGAATAAGGATCTTGCCATCCCAAATGGTGATTAAGGATACAGGAAGATATGTTGAAGAAGTTCTCACATGATTTATTATGGGGGAGAAATCTACAAAATTTATCATGCAAGCAGAATCAAGAAAGGCGTTCCATCTTGAAGCAATCAATATATTCATCATCTAGTTCAAGTGGAGTACGCAAGGTTAATGTTTGTTCTTTATATGGTTTCTTTCTTACCAGTCTCGTGGTATAGTTAGGAGACCGATTTTTTGGCCGTACTATCAAGAGGGCTCTCAAATGAGCAACTTGATCGTGTCGTTCGTTGAGATCTCAAAACCTTGCATAAGTTTCATCGTCTTTCTTTGTTGTTCTCATTTTTATCCATGTGATGTTTTAGATTTTTTTATTTTCATGACAAGATCTAACTATTGGAAAAAAAAATCACATGAAAACTTATTGCATTTTTGATGTTGGACGTACCTTTCATCATTTGGTTTTATCTTCCGTTAATGAACTATGATGGTTCCATGCATGATATTGTATACCTTGTTACGAGCTTTGGAACGAGCCCAAGAACATCAAAATTGGAGTATGTATGCTTAAGTTATGGTCGTTCTTCGGGTAAGGAGCCAAAAGTCTAGCTCTTAGAGGTGTGTTTTTACCCCCCGAATGCCCCCCCGCCCACCCCCGCCCCCCACCCACCCCCGCGTGAAGCGTACAACATTCAGATTTTTGTGGGGACCGATAAAAGTCCCCCTTCTTCCCCATGGGTTGTAACTCTACCCATTCTCGCTCCTACATATTGTTGACCTTAAAGAGCTTGCCCTATCTCTTGATTCCTCCCATAATTTTGAATCTTTTTGCGGGAAAAGAGATATGAGATCTAGATCTAGATCTACTAATCCACCAATAAAAATCTTCTCTTAGTGAGGGAAGAATACTCGATCTAGATCTTGGAGTCTTTGTGGATTTCATCCCTTGTTCTTCATTTCTTATTCCCCATAAGCTTTTTTAGCTTTCGTGGAATTTGGGAGTGAAAGATTAAGGTTTTTTCTTGCCAACGTTTCTTTCTTATTGGTCCTGTTGTATACTTGGGAGAACGGTTTATAGTATTGTTGGTCGTACTATCAGGGAGGTTTATGAATGAGTAACTTTTGATTGTCATTTGCTGATAGCTCAAACTGTTGCATACTTTGCACCATCTTTCTTGGTTGTTCTTGGTTCTATGCATGTGATGTTTTAGAACTTGTGTTCATTAATTCTCATGATAAGATCTAGATCATCAAAAACGTATTTTACATGAAAACTTGTTGTGCTTTTATGTTCGAGGTTTTACCGTTAGTCTTTTATAGAGAGATCAAACCTTTTATCATTTGGTTTTACAACGGTCAGTTTTTTGTGGGAACCTATAAAAGGACCCCCTTCTTCCCCATTGTTGACCTTAAAGAGCTTGCCCTATCTCTTGATTCCTCTCATAATTTTTGAATCTTTTTGAGAGAAAAGAGAGATGAGAACTAGATCTACTACTCCATCAATCAAAATATTCTCTTAGTGAGGGGAACATACTAGAACCAAGAACAACCAAGAAAGATAAATTTAGGTCCCATCGCAGAACAAATTTCAAGTACATGTGGAACATAAATTTAGGTCCCAAACACCATGCAACAAAACTTTAATTCTTAGGATAAGGTGGAACAAAAACATTACCGACAACATAACAAATTACGAGTACATGTGGAACTCCCGTGGAACTAAAATTTTGCGTCCGAGGATGAAAATACATCTATGAAAAGAACCAAACTATAAACTAGGTTGAACAAAAAAAAATCACAACTATAAATGTGACAAGAATTGTGGCGCCCTGAAGGAATAAATCACATCTAGCCGTGGAAAAAGAACTTTCAATTAATTGAAGTAAATCACAACTATATGTGCAATAAATCACAACAGTTAATTGAACAAAAAATTAAGCCTAGATGGACAAAAATAAAATTTAACTTAGATGAAACAAAAAAAAATTGCAGCCTATGATAGATACCAAACAGTAGACCTAGAAATAATAAACTATGACTGGTAAGTAACCTCAGTCGACAACACGTTAAACATGACTGAAAATCCTTAAGCTCTTGTTTACTTCTAAAGTATTTACGGAGATCGGAGAGGATTATCCCCAATCCCGAAATATCCTTAATAGTCCCTTTATTTCCTTGAATTTGGACGGGGTAATATTTAGATATGTCAGCAAATCTTCACCACACTGGTTTATTTTTTTGAAATAGTATTTGAGAGAGAAGTAAGGGCCTGATTGGTTGCCCGCATTGTTTTTTGCATTTCATCTCATCGCATGCAATTTGGCCTGGTAGCTACCGTATGAGTAGAAACATGACTTGAACTAGATTTGGTATTACGTTTGGATGCTAGCAATTTTATTTGGGCTTGGTTGGAGAAATGAAAGACAATTCAATTGGTAGGCTGCACGTTGAGGAGGATTGTGGTTAATTAAATTAGTTCAACCATAATTGTCTCTAATCTTCCTAACCATTCATCGATTCAAGATAAGGTCTACATGAAAACGCCTTAAAGTTGTGGTTTTATTCTTCGTCAACTATTTCAAAATTTCTTCGGAAAATAGCTTCACCTCACCATTTCGCACTACTTTCGTGTTTAAAGTTTTCGGTTTCGACATTCGTAAAGGAGTAGATCTACAACTACGTATATTGTACTAGGAAGTCGCAGATGTACTCGTATACCAATGTCAAAATGGAAAACTATGAATAGAAAAGTCTGCGCGATAGTAAGCTGAAGCTACTCCTTAAAGAAATTTTGAAACACCGGAATGGTTGCGAAATTTTTGACCAAATTTGGCTAAAAAAGCTTCAAAGGGAATACGAAATTGACATTCAAATACTCCACAAAACCAAAAAACCATTCGTGGGATTGATTCGTAACATCAATATGCATCATTATTATTTTTGTGTTCATCATATTTCAAACCGATCCACCGTTTTATAGATCGGGAGGATTAAAATGATGTAGATTAGTGATAAGGTTAAGTAGACACACGAACGGGTCTATAAAGAAAATCTTTTCATTGCGGGCTACTGAACTTCCGACTTTTTGCCTAGTGAAAACGAAAGGGCTACTGAACTTCCAGCTTTTTGCCTAGTGAAAACGGAAAAAGCCATTGTTCTCAACCAAACTTGGCCTAAAAAAAGCCTAAAAGAAACAATGGTATATTGGTATGTAAGTGCATCTTCGACGCATTTCTAAAGTAGAATTAATATTTTGGAGATACTTCTTTGGTTATTGCATGAACCCCTTTTCAAATTTCTTCCACCACTGCCTATGCGAAGTATCTCGAACAAGTGTTTGATCATGCCATGCGAAGTATAAATCGATGTCCTCATATTTCTAAGTAGAATCGATATTCTGAAATTAGTGCAATAAGTTCAAATAAATTAAACATACAAACTGCAAGAACATACAAATTTTTAAACTAGCTACTTCTTGTTTGAAGGTCCCGCCTCGTCATCCTCACGGACGCGCGTCCTGCTCGTCACCTCCTCCGAAGAGGTACTTGCGGTCGACGCGTCCGACGAGCTTGAGTTCCCCTCCGACGAGTGGTCATTGGGGTCTTCCTCGTTGTCGGTGAACGGATGACGAGCCTCCGCATTCAGCCGTGTCCACCTTGCATCTGAATCCTCTTTCTTTTCCTCCTCCTCGTCGTGGCCATCGTGGCCAACGGCGTCCCCCTCCTCATCCTGGCCATCGTTGACGACGGCCTCCCCCTCCACCTCGCCCTCCGTCGGGGGGGAGCTAGAGTTGCTCGGCGTGGCAGCTCTATCCCACTAATGCCTCCATCCCGGCGGCTTCCCCTTGCGGTCGGTGTCCGATGGCAACGACAGGTTGCTCACGGCTTCACGCAGGTGGCACGTCGATGTTGGAGATTAAGATGAATGGATGTTGGAGATTAAGATGAATGGCAGGCCGGTTGGAGATGAATTAGATAGACGCAGAGGTCTTATTGAGCGGGGATTCATGGAGGCGCGTATAACAAAGAGGGCTATGGTTGCTCTTCCGCGGCGGTTCGGCGCTCCATTCCGGCGTTTCGCGCATCGATCGGCACGGTTGTCACTCCGGCGGTTGCCCTCCCGGCAGTTGTTGTGTTTTAAACGTGCCGCATTTTTGCGTCGCGTTTGGACGTCTCCGTGGATAATCCGGACACTATGCGTCGTACGGTGGAGTAGGGTGCAGACGTATTTCCGGTCCACGTGAACGCAAACGGTTGCTAAGCATCCGTTTCTATCGTCGCGTTGGAATGCACCACCGATTTTTTTTCGAACGTGCATGCCCAAAACCAGAATCGCGCCCGAGAAAGCTTGAGGCATTGTTTGAACTGGCCGTCAGATCAGCGTCTTCGCGGCCTGCAGAGCCGGGCCGGATAGGTTCCTCCAGCCGGGCCCGCCAGATCTCGCGCCGAATCCCCGATCGACTCGGAAGCATACTTAATCTAAAAAAAAGACTCGGAAGCGTACTCTGCACACTAGTAGTACCCCGCGCGGCGGCGCGATCACATCGTCGGCGGTGGCACGCGATGGCGCTGCGGCAGCACGAGGCGAAGGTGATTCCCGTGCGCGCGCTGGACGGCCGCACTACTACCGTCCGCATCGCCGCAGCCTGCTCCGTCGACGACCTCAAGGCCACGCTCCGCGCCTCCTCTTTCCCTCCCGCGGGCGCCCCCACGTTCCATCTCTTCCTCAAGGGCGCCAAGCTCCTCGCCCACGCGAAGGTCGGAAACCTTCCCATCTACCCCGGTGACTTCGTCTCCCTCATCCCCTTCACCACCAAGGCCAAGCCCGCCGCTCCCGCTCCGTTCCGCCGCGCTACTACCTTGCCGTGGTCCACCGGCAAACGGAGGAAGCTTTCGAGTTCTTGGTATGGCGGCGGCGGCGACGACGATCTGTACGCGCCCAGGAAGCCGCTGGCTTCCTCCTCCAGCCATTGCAATGGCACGGAGCCGCTGGACCCAGCGCAGATGGTGGAGCACCTACGGCAAGGGCTCGGCAAGCACGGACAGATCGCGCACGTCGAGGTGATCCCCGGCAGGGAGGCCTCCTTCTCCGACGACGACCTCCACCTCTCCAATGCCATGAAGACCACCCTCCGGAGCATCGGTGTGACGAGGCTGTACGCCCACCAGGCGCAGGCTGTGCGCGCCGCCATCGCCGGACGGCACGTTGTCGTCTCGACGTCCACGTCCAGCGGCAAGTCCATCTGCTACAACGTACCCGTGCTCGAGTCCGTCGTATCCTCGCCGGCGGCGTGCGCGCTTTACGTGTTCCCGACCAAGGCACTCGCGCAGGACCAGCTCAAGGCGCTGCTGCAGATGAAGGCCGCGCTCCTCCTCGCCGGAGCAGACGACTTTGCCGTAGACATCTACGACGGCGACACGCCGATGCAGGACCGCGCCAGGATCAGGGAGCGGGCCAGGATGCTCATCACCAACCCAGACATGCTGCACGCCTCCATCCTCCCCTGCCACGCCCAGTTCCGGCGGATCCTCTCCGGCCTCGCCCACGTCGTCGTCGACGAGGCGCACACCTACCGCGGCGCCTTCGGCTGCCACGCCGCGCTCGTGCTTCGCCGCCTCCGACGCCTGTGCGCCGACGTCTACGGCCGCCTCCCCGCTTTCGTGTTCTGTACCGCCACATTGGCGAACCCGCGCGAACACGTCGTGGAGCTCGCGGGGATCGGCGAGGTGGAGCTGGTGGACGAGGACGCCAGCCCGTGCGGGGCCAAGCACTTCGTCCTTTGGAACTCGTCTGGGAAGAAGACAACGAGCTCGCCGATGGCCGACGTGGCACGGCTGCTAGCCGAGATGGTGCAGCATGGGCTGCGCTGCATCGCCTTCTGCAAGACGAGGAAGCTGTGCGAGCAGGTGCTGGCCCACGCGCGCGAGGTGCTCGAGGAGACTACGACGGCGCCGGAGATGGTAGGCTCCATCTGCGTGTATCGTGGCGGGTACGTGGCGAGCGAGCGGCGGCAGATCGAGGCGGACCTCTTTGGTGGGAGGCTCCGCGGCGTGGCGGCGACGAACGCGCTGGAGCTGGGCATCGACGTCGGCCACGTCGACGCCACACTCCACCTTGGATTCCCTGGCAGCATCGCCAGCCTATGGCAGCAGGCCGGGAGGTCCGGCAGGCGGTCGAAGGACTCCATCGCTGTCTACGTCGCCTTCGACGGCGCCCTGGACCAGTACTTCATGAACTACCCTGCCAAGCTCTTTGGCAAGCCCATCGAGCGCTGCCATGTCGATGCGCAGAACCGTAAAGTTCTCCGACAGCACCTCGCCTGCGCCGCCGCTGAGAACCCACTTTGCCCGGAACGCGACCAGCTCTACTTCGGCGGCGAAGCCATGAACGATGCCATGTCGATCTTGAAAGACAAGGGAGTTCTCACTCCCAAGAGCAATGCGGCCGACAACAACATATGGAAGTACAACGGTCCCGGCAGGCGGCCGTCACAGTCCGTCAGCATCCGCGCGATCGAGCACGACAAGTTCACGGTGAAGGACGCGACGAGCGGGAGAGTGATGGAGGAGATAGAGGAGAGCAAGGCCTTCTTCCAGGTGCACGAGGGCGCGGTGTACATGCACCAGGGCGTGAGCTACTTGGTCGAGCGGCTGGATCTCTCGTCCAAGATGGCCTACTGCCGGATGGCGGAGCTGAGCTACCACACCAAGACCGAAGACTTCACCGACATCGCCGTCGCCCTCGGAGACGCTGCCGCTGCTGTTCATGCAGACGAGTGCACGGTGACGACCAGGTGGTCCGGCTATCGTCGGATATACAAGCCCACGAACCAAGTCTCCGACGTCATCCCTCTCCACCTGCCCTCCTACTCCTTCGACACGCAGGCCGTCTGGGCGACGGTTCCCGCGACGGTGAGGGCGACCGTGGAGCAGAGCAACCTGTGGTTCTGGGGCGGGGTGCACGCGGCCTCGCACGCCATCCTCAGCATACTGCCGCTGCACATGATGTGCAGCTCCTGCGATCTCGGGGCGGAGTGCGCGGATCCTCACGAGAAACATCCCGATGGCGACGACGAGCACCTGGTTCCCGACAGGGTCCTGCTCTACGACAAGCACCCTGGCGGCATCGGGCTGGCGGCGCAGGCGAGGCTACTCTTCCCGGACCTCCTTGCCGCCGCCCTCGAGCTCGTCTCGGCCTGCGGCTGCGGCAGCTTGGACGGGTGCCCCAACTGCGTGCAGTCCTTCGCTTGCCACGATAACAACAAGAATTTGGACAAGGAGGCTGCTGTGCTGGTGCTCAAGGGTCTAATTCAGGGATATTATGCGTGAAGCCTAAGATGGCTATCATAAAATTCAAACCTGCAATTGTCTAATTTAGGCATCGATTGCTGATATTCTGCTTCAGGCAGTTCCTATTACTCCGCAACTCTAGTTTTTATTATAGGTTCTGTTAACAGTTGAAGAAACAATAGATCAGTTGGATGAGAGGTTTAAGTCATCCCAATTCAGTGGCTCCTGAATGTCGTGGGGTTGCAAAAATAAACTACTGGTACAGCTGATGTTCTGCTTTAGCCAGTTCATTATACGGTCGGTGTGTTTGTATGTCCTAGAGTAACAGCTGCAGAATGTTTTGTGGGGAAATAACATTATTTCATTGAAATTCAGTGCAGAAAAAAAATCTGTTAGATAAGAGATCGAGGTTATCCCAAGAACAGATCAGTCGAGGTTGGCTCCGAAAATCTACACTGTGTATGTCTTTAACAGAGCTCCTCCTGTTTCCGTCAAAAAAAAATGTCTTTAATAGAGAGAAAAGCGAAGAAGATGCAGCTGTGGGGCTAGAACAAGACTGAAACCGCGACGAATGCATTCCTGCAATTCAAATGACTGTGCCAATCCGACATGTTTCCTTCAATTTTCATATTTCTAGAGGAGCTAAAAAACTCAAAAGCCAAACTTTTAACGAATTCGGACAAATCTTAGAAGAGTCCCACCTATGTCTCTTGTGGTTGGAAGCATTTATCAGAGAAGTTCAAAACAAGCTGCTTCATTTTTATTATTTAGAACTTCAGGTGCGAAGAAATGTTAGAGGAGTTCAAGTTTCTAAAATCCAAAATGCTCGTACAAGTTTTAACACGATTTGGAGTAGTTTTTTCCTCTTCTCCTCTTCTCATCTCAAGGAAAAAGAGGAACACACCATTTCTACTAAGTCTCGGTGAAACTGGGAATTTGCCCTCTTGACAAAATATAGGAAATCCAATCCAGGCTACCTGGGATGCCATTCTGCATCGACAGATTTACTTCTCCGAGCCTGGGTCGCACAGGCACGTCACACATACAACAAGTGAACAACAACACACATCGAGATGAGACGAGTTCACCAGCCAAGCGCCGGCAACGGCTGGGCTCGAGGACGACCTGGCGCGACCATGTTCCCGGCGGGGTCGTAGTTGATGACACCGGAGAAGTCCGGGAGCTGGCACTTGCCCCCCATGAGGATCCCTTTCTGCCACACGCACGGAGGCGGCGACGCGTCGCCGCCGAAGCCGACGCCGGGCTGCACCTGGTGGATGCTGACGATTACCGGGTCCGTCCTACGGCGGCTCACGCTCGCCAGAGCGCGCCGCAGCCGCTCCTTCGCCGCCTCCCCTGCGCCGGAGTGTGACGCGCACATCGCTAGCGCCAGCGCGCACACGGCCAGGAACGCGGCCACCGCTGGCACCGTGGCCGCGATCGCGCCGCCGTGGTCATGCAGGGAGGCGAGGTGGCGTGAGGCCGCGGGCATGGCGGCAGCGATCGCGCGGTGCAGGCCGAGGTGGCGCGGCATTGCGTGCTCCGCTCGGTAGTGTTTCTTGCCTGGGGTGGTGAGGGTCAAGAACTGTCTGCCTGAGCTGGTGACTTCTTGGAGCCTGCATGTTCGGTTCTCGTATATATAGGTGAGCTGAAGCAGGTTGTTTTCCCGAGTTTTATTGATGGAGTCGTTTACGTGATTATATCCAACGGCTGCATTAGCATGGAGTTGGTGCGGTTTGCAGAGTGGTTTGCTAGCTCTGCAAGTCACAACTATACTAACTGAACCATCTCAGCTCCAGGCCTTGCAGATTCAGTGGACTGCCAAGGTTGGCAACTTCTTTTTTGGCCGTAGCATGTAATGTGAAATGAAAAGCTGGAATCTTTTTATATGCAGGTGGAAGTGTGCTTTGTTCAAGTAGCTGACATTCTTTTTGTGTTTTATTTCTTTTCAGAAAGCCATTTTTATTAAGACAGTCAGAAGTTACAAAAAAATTAGAACAATCCAGGTGACATGCCTTTAATAGATAGGCAGAGCTCCTCTTTGTTGAATTAACTCACATTATTAGTGTTTCTATTTCTATTTAGAAAGTCATTTTTTATTAAGACACTCAAAAGTTCATTTTTTACTGTAGAACAATCCAGGGGACATGCATGTTTATTCTTAATAAATAGGCGGAGCTCCTGCCCAATCATGATAGCAGCCCACATAATTTTTATTCCATCACCAATCAACAGGTTCTATAACTCGAGGTTGTATTGCGGTGCTCCGAGGTAATAATTGACGGTAGCAGCTAATACAAGTCATAAATGATAAACCAATGCGGGCACAAACGAAAATTCTAAGCTAAGTAGTATAATAATCTTACATTTTTATAACTCTCAGTATATCTTACGGTCTCTGCGGCTCAACCTTATGCTAAGGCAGAACTTTCTCCTTCAGGATCCTGAGGGCTTCACCAATCCCATCCTGGGACGATATCAATCAATGAGAAAAAACTGTTAAAACTTTGAGGCTTTCTAAATGAAAAATAAATGGTCAGTACTGCGGAAACAACAACTGTAGAGTGCCACTGAGCAAACACACCTCAGAAGCAAGTCGGTTAGCAATTCTGGTTGCCTGAGCCTTAATCTCAGGTGATAATGCTGATCTGATAGCTCCAAGAAGCATGTCTGCAGCCTTGTTAATGCTCGCAGCGTCATCTGTATCTGGGATTAGATGTTGCCTCTTTAGGGGCTCCGGTGCCACCCCTAACCAGTGCAGCCTCTCTGCCCAGTAAAACTGGTCCAGTAGGAAAGGACATGGTACCTGCAAGATAACCCTGTTTAGTAAAATCTATAACATCCAAAAGCAACTGCTAGCATAATTTTACAACAATCAAAAAATAAGAATTCTAAAAGACAAACACACTGTTTGAACAAACATAAACCTTTAGCCTTATGGAAATATTGCATGCATGTTATTTCTTGCTGGAAACAAGAGATGGGTGTTATATGCAAATTATCATATACATGATGCTTCTTGCTGACACAGGATGGATGTTACTTCAATTCAGGGTTACAAAAGGAATAGATGCAAAAACTAATAATATCAGTTTTTTTAGAGTTTACAAGTACACAAATTCATTTGCTCAAAAAGAAGGTATTGAAATTCCTTAGCTTCATATGTGCTCCGGGTGAATTATCCTTTTGGCTCGAGGGTGAAATTGTATTGGTATCTTGGCAAACTGTCACACAAACCAAGTGCTATTACGATGAGCTAAGAAAGGTCAATCAAATTGTTGTTCCTTTTTTTTATAAGAAGAATAGCTCCGGCCTTCTGGTTAACAAATGGTTGTTCTAAATAAATAGTGTAAGTTGTGACTCTCAACTGTAACAATGGCATCATCTCTATTGAGTATGCGCGAATCCAGCTAGCGTATGAACAGAATCAATACTGATATGGAAGATACTTACAGCATATTAACATTCACAACATGACATTGCCAGATCAACAGAACAACACAAATACTTTCTTATCTAATTATAGCAGCTCTTGTAATTACCTGGGGAATTCCAGCAAATAGTGCAGCAGCTGTAGATCCGCTGTGAGGCAGAAAACAAGTTAAGTTCTATTGAGGAAGCAGCAGTAAAATGGAACTTTACCATTCACAACTTGGTCACTAAAAATTAAGAACTTACTACCTGCCAGCATGGTGAATAGCAGCTGCACATTTGGGGAAAAGCCAGCTGTATGGTATTGATCTGAAAAAGTCCTGATATGCTCATACAATTGAGTAAAATATCTAACTATTCCTGAGCAGGATGAACGGGCACCATCACGGAGTACTCACCCAGAGAAGCAGAACAGTCGACTGTTGAAAAGGAGAGTGCTGTCACCACTAAGGGCAGGTGAGTGATGTGCGTCTAACTCACTTGATTCTGCTACTAAAGAATCAGCAGATCTGATTGCTGAATCCAATGGCTGGTAACCAGCTGTGAAAAGGATAAATCTGTAACCTGTTGCCTCTATGACAGCTTTAATCACCATTAGAAATGCTTTAGGATTTCTAAGAAAACCCATGCTGCAGCAGATTTATATCATTAATGAGTACGCTGAGAAATCATTTACACATGAGAGAAATCATTTAAATTAAGTACAACAACATTATTATATGAAAATATAAGCATATCAAGGAGAAATGGCCTTGCACACAATACAAAAGAGTCTTTAGGATAAGAAACTCACCTACCAATGGAACTTAATCCTATGAATATAGGTAAAGACGAATAAGAATTTCCCGTGAGGAAGTGTTCTAGGCCAGCATGATTCGCACACAGAATATCCTCACACGGAGAAGTGACATTTCCACACAACAAATCACTGCATTTATCACAAGAAAACTGCCAAGCCATAGGAAGAAACCAAAATCCACAAACATGAGCACTGGAGGGCCAATATCCTGCCATTGTAACTAGTATAAGAATGTGCATCCTACGAATTATAGAGCATAAATATCTGAAAGGATTTTAGACGGATCCAGGTCTCAACAGAATTTACCTGGGCGCTCCACAATTTCCTTGCTGAAACCATACCTGCTCAAGAAGCAACCAAATTGTCAGAAATTCATTTATTCAAGTATAAGTACAATTAAAATAATTTTTGATACTTCCATTTTCAGATCACTAATTTAAACTAGTTCAACTAATGATTACCATCACTTCTCCCCGAAGTTTACAAGTAACCCGTTGAATATATAATGTTTTTCGTTTTAATAAGACCATCATTCCACCTTATTGAAAGCCAAAGTTCCAGAACACATGATCTCTACTACTATAATGTAGCAGTTTTGAATTTGAATTCACCACCTCTTCCCAGTTTCCACCATAACACCTCTGAAGTTATTGTAGCCATTGATTTGTTATGCAAAACTACTATCTGTTGTTCATCAGGTGTTGCCAGAAATGATCCAACGGCTGCCCTGTGTTGGATTCGTCTCTTCCTGCGCGCGCACAATCAGTCTGTCATGCGAACCTCCTGGAAGCTGGCCGAGTTCTCTAGAGAACTACGATCGCTGCACACTTGCAACCTGGGTGCCGTGTGAGTTCTTTTTTTTTCCTTGACCGGAACTATGATTCGACGTGCACATGGAACCTGCACCGTTCGTGGACAGCAACGCATCTTGTTGCTGAACGATCAGCACGTGACCATGAGATACCCGGCGAGGTGGTCTATTCGCTCAGGGTCACTTGCGGACAGTTCACATCTCTCAGACATAAAAAGTTACTGGAAATTATGCTCGCTGAACGTGACCGCATTAGTGTTCTTGAGAGAGACGCAAAATCAAAGTTGCTAGGGTGTATTCTGTTTGGGCCCCGACAATTTTTTTTTTCTTTTTTTCAGAAAAAGCCTGGCCATAAAGATTTAAATAGGCTGTCCAGATTGCGTCGCGCCGGGGGTTAGAATTGGAACGCTCTGTGATTAAGGTTTCTTGAGACAATAAAATCGATATTTTTGTGACCAGAACTTACAGACTAATAGGTGGTCAACCAATAAGAAATATACAATAAAAAAACAACTTAATAAACTAATTAGCTTCATTGATATGGTTACATTCAAAATGTTAGGTAAGTCTTAATCTTCGGATTTTATATCGCGCGCCTGTAAGATTTTAGCCTCATTGCGCGACACGATCTCATCCCACGATTTCGGAAACGACGGTTGGACGAAAACTTCTGTGGGGAGTTGCGCGCAGGCTTCCAAAAGAAAAGGATAAGTTACCGGGCCAATAACTATGTTTTATCCTCGCAACTTCCATGGGGAGTTGTGCACAGGCTTCCACCCGGACATGTGCGCCAAATTAGCCTTAATCTTTCTACTTATCTGAATTATTTGGCTGACAGTTATCTCTTATCAAGAGCTCGCTTGAAGTAAGAAATAAAAACAATTAGTACACACAAAACAGAATATTTTTTTCAAGATCTAATCATAAACATACCTTGAGCTTTCCATAAAAATAATAGTGTCACTTTGTAAAAGATTACACTTATATTTCAAATCTAAGGTTCACAGTTTGTTATTTTTAGAGCACCATATATCCTTACTCGCTACTTTTTTAAAATTGTACTCTACTACTTATATACCGCAACGTGTGAAGCACGTGCTACTTACTAGTAATGACTAATGCCTAGCAGGCTAGGAGGAACTAATCATCAATTTTAATTAAGGCAGAGTTGAGGTTTCAACCCCACCATCAGTTGAAGGTGTCATATGAAGGTGCCATCTCCTTATCAGTTGAAGGGTATAATATTAATCAAAGGGTAATAGATTACAGATCTTACAGCAACAATGGCGACTCTGCACGCACATGCCACAACGGAAGATCTGTTACTGGATCCTGCAGTTACAAGGAAAGCTGACCTGAGCAATGTCCTGCATTAGCTGAACAGGTTTGCATAGATACAGATAGACAAAGCAACATCACTGAATAAATTCACTCACTGTATAAGGGATAGGACTAAGATTTAGACAATCATTTCTCCACAGTCCCCAAGTTTCCATGAAGAGAGCCCACATCCAATGGGAAATGTCAGTCCAGCAGACCTGCCATTGTTTTACATCATCAAAATAACGATTACCAACACGAAGCAGGTGATACATCAAGGAGTCAGCAAAGCGAAGACAGAATCACTCATGCATATCAAAGCAATAGAGAATCCACAATGTCTGCTGGAGAAGCAATATGATAAAGCATAAATGCCATGGGTCCATAATGATTGGACACCTCATGGCTAGTATAATAGTAAGAACCTAATCAACATACTGATTAACTACAGGAACTACTGACAGGTGTTTG
The DNA here is from genome assembly GCF_022539505.1 of Lolium rigidum. Taxonomy (NCBI): domain Eukaryota; kingdom Viridiplantae; phylum Streptophyta; class Magnoliopsida; order Poales; family Poaceae; genus Lolium; species Lolium rigidum. The sequence goes on from NC_061509.1 coordinate 85,204,144, forward strand.
CTCTACTATTTATTCTTCCAAAACAACAGGTAGTGCAAACATAAGGCGCTGAATTACAGGCTTTGGCCAATGATAAAGTATTCATCGAATTATCTTCCTTGGTGGAGAAGATAATTTTCCCAATTAGAGGTTAAATTCCAGGGAAGCTCCTGGCCAGGCAGGACAGCCAGAGCACCAACCAAACGGGCTCATAGAGTTGCAAAATTAAAATTATTTGTGAACCGGGATACTGACCAAATCCAAGCCAAAGAAATAATAATTAAAGAAGAACAACATGCTAATATAGCATCATAACTACAAGAACGAATTTGTACCGTGTTGCTGGGAGCTTCTTGAAAGTAATTGTACAGAAGAGGAAAACTTTGTTTAAATTGGCTTTCAAATGATGTAGGAGCACTGCACAAACAAATGCAAAAAGGTAAATAAACCAGAGTTCGGAAGAAGATGCCAAAATGAGTGTGCAATCCCCTCATGAAATCATTATAAGATAACATCTTGTATGTGGAATTGAAGGCCAAATTACCTATAAGGAACAAAATAGGGAGCAGCAATGATGCACTTAACTTGAAACAATTCTGCAAGATGCCAACCTTCCTAAATCATGAGATAAATTCAAATTATGACCGCACGATGCATTTTATGGCTGGATTAATTCCTACACAGAAGTGACTAACTGATATTGTCCTGGATCTGTTATACTGACTGCTGCCCTGCTGGAACTATAATTTCCTATAGGCCCAATATGAACTATGCAGCAGGGTTTCCATACTATTCCAGTGCAGACCAGAGCATTAAGCTGCACAAGTTATAACCGTAATTTGGAACATGAAATCTGCTACGGAGTATATAAAGTTACAAAGTATGATGCTTATGTTGTTAGTGAGGTACTCACCAGGGCGAAGAAATTGATCATGATAAAGTCACTATGAATGCTCGGATCATTTCCAAACACTTTTTCCACAGAAGCTAAGCACTCTTCCCTGTGCTTCATCTGAATGGTCTCTTTCCGCCGTGAAAATGGCTCATGCTCAGCGTTTGATCCAACAGAATTATCTAAGAAAGAAAGCTGAATCAAAAATCACACTACAAAAACAAATATGATTCCAAAACTGTATTTAATACATGATTAATAAAACTGATAGCACTTACATGAGATATTCTCAAGTTGTTCGGCGGCAAGCACAGGTGGGCTCGACACATGCATGCACCTAACGTTACTGGCTGCTAGATGTGCTAACAAACTCTGTGTCAAATAAACTATATGAGGCCACCCGTGGGCAAGATTTAGCATGGTTCAACTGTTCTAATTTCACAAAGATTCAGACCTGGTGTGCTGAATGAGTGATGAACACCACAGTATACTGTTGTTGGTCATTAGCGAACGCCGCAGCAAGCGCCTAGGAACAAGAAATGGACTCGTCAAATTCATAGTGATCCAAGATGGGTAAAAAATTGCCATCTAGAGGTTATCTTTATAAGTTTATATTACTCCACATCTAGCATTTCCAAAGCGATAGCGGTTTTCCATCCAAATACAAAGATTAATATCAATTTGGTGGCTTAGTTTGGAGCCCTCAACTGCTCAGTGATAGGTGGAGCGACTGACAGCAACATTCATGTGCTAGATGCTCTAGAAATCAGGTGGAATTTCATCGTTCCCCTCTTTCACCTATGCCAGCGGCAAGAGGGTTATGTTATACGCCTGAGTAGCACACGCGCAGCAGCACACACAGAGAGAGGAGGGACGTACTGCTATGGGGAAGACGTCGCCGTAGGTGCCGAAGGCCATGAAGACGGCGTAAGGCCGGCGGCCATCCTCGCCGCAGCCGTCCATCGTCCTCGCCGAAGTTTCGAGGGCTTTCTGCGTGCGTCCCCGTCGGGCTGTCAAGACTCGTCGGGCAGTAGGCCGAAAGATGTGACGGGCCTGTTTATTTGGGCCTCTCAAGCCCAAACACGTAATTTGTCAACGTCTCTAAAAAAACACTACTCAAATATGCTGCTGGCAAAAAAATTCTCATCCAAACTGTTCTATCTAGTAATTCCTATTTATATGCTGTCCTTTTTCAGATTTCCTGAGTGGGCTCTAGATCTTATTAATACTTAAATAGCTAATTGTATGTGGAATGATGTAGATGGTAATAGGAAAATACACTTGGCCAATTTGGCTTCTATATGTATGAAGAAAGAACGGATGATCAGGAGGATACGTGAGCACCCCTTCTCTGCTCGACACGTGTCTAACGACGTTAGCACTGTACACGCATCGACGCGGTCTAGCGCGTCGAGCGGAAGGGCGGAGGGGCGCGGGGAAGGTGCACGACGACGCTCTTGGCCGGGGAGATACTGGCGCGACCTTAGATGCGCGAGGTGGAGGCCGTCAAGGTAGTGGCCGTTAGTGAGTAGCAGAATCCAACGATGGTGGACCAAATCCAACGGTGATAACCTGGTACTCACGTATCCCCCTGATCACCAAATCCACTCTCGAAGAAAGAATATGGAGGTCTTGGTATACCAAATCTTCAAGATTTAAATATATGTCTAGTTGGGTCGTGGATTAAGAGATATATTCAGGGTGAGGGTAGCTTGTGGAAGAAAATAGTTGATGCTAAATACAATACTAGAAACCCTAATATATATTGCTGCGAGGACTTGAACCCTTCTGTCTTTTGGAAGGGTTTGATGTGGGCATCTAGAGCTGTTAAATTTGGGTATAAATGGAAGATAGGTAATGGTATATTTGTTAGATTCTAGAGGATACATGGTTTGAAAATGCACCTCTATCTACCCAGTACTAGGATATATATTTTGTAGTTAATCAACAAATGAAAATTATTGTTGACCTTTGGGATGGACAACAGTTGAGGTGCGATTTTAGGAAAACTTTTACACCACATATGATCGAAATGTGGTTTGAGTTAGTAGATATTGCCAAAACTATTACTTTTTCTGATGAGGAAGATCAACCTATTTGGAAATATGAATCAAAGGGTGTGTACTCTTCCAAATCTTTATATGATGTTATCAACTTTAGAGGTATACAACCTGTGTTTTTACCAACAGATTGGGACCTAAAAATCTCACCGAGAGTTCAAATTTTCTTCTGGCTTTTGTCACAGAATAGAATTATGACTAGAGACAACCTTAGACATAGAGGTATACATAAACCTCTTGTTTGTGAGCTTTGCAGTGAGTTAGAGTCTGTTAAACACCTATTCTTTGATTGCTTAGTCTCTAAAATGCTTTGGGCTAATGTGCAAGAGATTTCTGGAGTAGAAATTAATGATTACCTTTCTCTTGCCTCTAAATGGCTCTGCAATAAGAGGTTTGGGCAATTTAATGTAGTTTCAGCTGCTGTTACTTGGGTCATATGGAACAATAGAAATCATTTGGCGTTTAACAGAAAAACTTGGCTGTCTAAAACAGGTATGGGGGCTAATTATGTCGTATCTAAGGACTTGGCAGATCCCATTCAAAAACATGACGTGGGATCTAGTGGAAAGATTCAAATCTGCCCTGGTGAGAAATCTGCGGAGGTTGTCGTCGCTGATGTCGGACTGAACTGCACTTCTTTCGACTGGATATCAACCTGGAAATCTTCTGCAACGTCTATACACAATGGGCGCGCCTCGGAAGCCTACCTGCAGAAGCACCCGGAGGAATCGGATAACATTCATGTGGTGACCTGACGAGGATGGGCTTCCTAAAGCGAGAAGTGTTGCGTTTAGGTGCGGTGATCTAGGTAGCTTCGGAGAATAGTTTCGCTAGATAGTTTCTGTGTTGTTTCTGTTTGACTGTAAGGTGCTAAGTTGCTGCCCCGTTTTAGAGTTCGTGGCTAAGACCCCTAAGTAGTTGGTGGGCTGGATCTATTCTTTATCTCGTTCCCAAAATGTTGTTGTGTTTCATTTTCAATGAAAGGGGAGCTGGGGAGCGCTCCTTGTCCGTCTAAAAAAAACACTACTTCCCGAAACTTTTTATGGGAATAGTACTATTTACATGTTTTCTCTGCGGGAAAGGTGCGATCTATCCATAAATTCACAAGAATTACAAAGCACTAAACATAAAAAAAATTATATCAAGATTATTGGACCACCTAGAAACCACTACTACCGCTAGAGCGAGCAGCTGACACGATGTTGTCGCCGTTCCCTTACCGAAGCCAGCCTGAGGTTGTTGTTGACAGTTAGGAAGTCTTTGTGCACGTTTCCTAAGGAACAACACCCCTAGAGCTATTTTGAAAATTCCTTTGAGTGGCATGTAGCACTTGGACCTTATCTAGGCTAGCCAGAGGGCCGAAAGAGGTGTGGTGATGCGACATGATACCCCTAGCGCGTTACCACCATATGTTTCGCCCTCGTGGCTCCGATGTCGTCCGTTTTATGTCGATTCATTCATGTTGACCTAAAAAAATCTATAAAAGGGGTCCTGATCACGATCTCAAAGTAGGGCGAACCACGAAATAGAAACACCGAAATGGTGGTAGCGATAGCTAATAAGATCGGGGGGTGTCATCGGAACACTGCCAACTCGCATCTCCAACATCTCCTTGGTCTCCATGATGAAAAGGGAGTAGTTCACCCCCCCCCGACTACGAGTTTGTGGAAGTAGCTTGATATCTCTCTTGTTCTTCAATGATTCTAGAATCACATGAGCCGCCCTCATGATCGTGACCCCTATATGTAACCTCTTTGTGGTGGATCTTTTGTTTTTATGAGATCGGTATTTGAGATTGCAATTTTTAGTCTGTACTTGATGTATGACTAGATGTATATTTTGTACCTTGTTCTTGAGTATAATTTTTGATCCAACTAAAATGATAGGACATGTGAAGTGGAATTTGTGCATTAGTTGGAATAACATGTTAATATGGAACTGGAGAGTGACGAGAAAGTTTATACCATACTATGGTTTTTACCTTTCTATTGTTACCCCACTAGGAATAAATGAATGCATGGGTTACAATCACCAACTGACCAACAATAATGATCTCATCAATTTTGAGTTACCATATATATTTGATATTCAACATCATGTTATTGAAGAAAATGTAATACTCTTTTTTTCTTAAATCTAGTTTGTCGATTTTTATATTACTAGAGGAGTATTAATTAGTGATATGTGTAGTATCATCTCAACCATATGACGTGATGCCCGTATGAATACTTCTCAAACACAAATTGAAGTTACATCAATACTATGCCTTTCTTCATCCTATTTGATCCCATATGTTTATAAGAGAGTAGACACGTGAATCTCGGTCCATTTTTTATTATAGAAAACACATTTAACTTTCATTTACATAGCTTTACAATTTCAGCACTTAATTAATCTGAAAATACAAAAAAATCTTGCATTTAAGTCTTTCATACAAACTAGATCACTACCATTACCCTACCACTTTATTCTTGCATAACATTTAATTTGCTTTTCATATTGCATTTACTTTATTTACTTTGCTCCATATTTAATTTACTTTGTTAATTTACATATTTGTTTTGAATTCCAATACAAAAACCTTGTGCTTCATAACCACTTGGTGGAGTTGGGGACACAAGGCAACACTAATTGTTTTGTAGGTTGTTGGAAGAGGAAAGAAAAGTATAATAATTACTAGAGTTTTCCGACAGTTCGATATAAACCCTCGAGCCACCCCTGTGACGAAGAAGCCCTTGCTACATCACTTTGCGCTTGGAGCCCAATGAATTGTTATCCTAATGAATCTGGTGCCATCAAATGAGCAATTAACATAGGATTTCATCGCTTGGCACTACACAATAACATGTACTTTCTCAGTGGCATATGCATACCATCTAGAATGGGAACACCAAGTTGGTGCTAAGATGAGAAGAAGTGATGGGAAAGGCTCTGCTAATGCTAATGTTACTGTATGGGAAATTTTGTGGAAAATACAAGTGGCTAGTAAAGTTAAGATATTCTTTTGGAGGGCACTACACAGAGGGGTTCTCCAGGGAAATCAATTCTAGTGGATAGACACACTCATGTGCATCATGAATGCCTAGTTTGCCAGCATGGGCTGGAGGATATATATTAAACACTTGTTATATACTAGTAAAAGAGCGAAAGAAGTCTTGAAGAAATTGGGCCTTGAGGAGGTTTTTTTTTAAAAAATTTTAACAGTAGGAAAGGTTCCTACTATTTTATATTAATAAGTAGGATCCAAATAAGGATCCCAGATTTTACATGGTGGGTATATACCGGAGACTGTGTTCACTACAAGGGTATTATTTTTGAATTACAAGCTAGAGATAAGGTGATCAATGTAAGGGTGAATCCCTTCTTTGGTTCTATGTTTGAGTAACCCTAAATCTTCTATGAATCTTCTCTTCCAAGCTGCAGTAGTAGGAGCAATATTTCTGAAGTGCAAATTGTTTCTTTCCTTCCAAATATTCCAAGCGCCAATGAGAAAAACTTCCATGAATAAAGGATTCTTCCGCTGTGTCTTTCCATGCTCAATAATTTGTAATCTGTTATGTTCCAGTGGCCAATTTATATGCAGCCTGGACCAACATTCTTGACTAAATGGGCAATGAAAAAACAGATGCTCCACCGTTTCTTCAGGTGGGTGATACGTCCAAAACGTATCTACTTTCCCGAACACTTTTGCTATTGTTTTGCCTCTAATTTGTGTATTTTGGATGCAACTAACACGGACTAACGCTGTTTTCAGCAGAACTGTTCTGGTGTCTCGTTTTTGTGCAGAAATCCAACTTTCGGGAAAAACCTCGGGATTTTGACGAAAGGCCCTATTTTCCCAGAATACTGGGGGAGCCAGAAGGACAAATCAAGTGGAGGCCCGAGGGCCCCACACCATAGGGCGGCGCGGCCCGGGGGGGGGCCCGCGCGGCCATGTGGTGTGGCCCCCTCGGCTGGCCTCCGACGCCCTCCTTCGGACTACTTATTCGCCTCGACCTAAAAACGCACGAAAAAAAGTCGAAGTCGCCAGAAACCCTCCAGAACGCCGCCACATCGCGAAACTCCATCGCGGGAGCTAGAAGTCTCCGTTCTGGCACTCCGCCGGGACGGGGAATTGGAGGAGATCATCACCGCCATCACCGCCAACGCCTCTCCATCAACCAGCCATGTTCCCCCATCCATGTGTGAGTAATTCCCCCGCTGTAGGCCGAAGGGGATGGTAGGGATTGGATGAGATTGGTCATGTAATAGCATAAGATTGTTAGGGCATAGTGCCTAGTGTCCGTAGATGGTACTTTTATGATATTGTTGCAACTTGTTATGCTTAATGCTTGTCACTAGGGCCCGAGTGCCATGGTCTCAGATCTGAACATGTTATTGATTCATGAAGATATTCGTTGTTTATGATCTTACCCGCAAGTTGTATACACATGTCGCTGTCCGGAACCAATGGCCCCGAAGTGACAGAAATCGGGACAACCGGAGGGAATGGTAGCGACGTGAGGATCACATGTGTTCACGGAGTGTTAATGCTTTGCTCCGGTACTCTATTAAAAGGAGTACCTTAATATCCGAGTAGTTTCCCTAGAGGCCCGGCTGCCACCGGCTGGTAGGACAAAAGATGTTGTGCAAGTTTCTCATTGCGAGCACGTACGACTATAATTGGAACACATGCCTATTGATTGATTAGTACTTGGATACCGTTTTATTATCTGCAAATGCTCTGCTATGATTGTTACATGAGTTTCTCTCATCCATGCAACGCCCGTTATCCGTCCCCGTGCCTACGATATTTTAATCCTCGCTGTTTACTATAATCACTACTCGCTGTCTTTGTTACTCTCTGCTGTTATATCACTACTCGCTACTCGCTATAAAACTGCATTACTCGATAAACTCTTGCGAGCAAGTCTGTTTCCGAGTGCAACTGAATTGACAACTCCGCTGTTAAGGCTTTCAAGTATTCTTTGTCTCCCCTTGTGTCGAATCAATAAACCGGGTAATACTTCCCTCGAAGACTCGTTGCGATCCCCTATACTTGTGGGTCATCAAGACTATTTTCCGGCGCCGTTGCCGGGGAGCATAGCTTTATTTGGAAGTTCACTTGGATTGATATTGTTCGCTGCAAATTCTCCATCATGGGTAAAACTCGCGATACTAAGGTCGCCATATTACCATCCACTACAAGAAAAGGTACAACTCCGAGTACCTCCATCTGCTCTTGATTCACCATCTGTGATTGATAAACTTGTTTCACCGCCACATGCTTCAAACGCTGGTACTTCTGCTGAATCTGAAAACTCTCATAATACTGATAATATTTCTGCTGTGCTTGATGATAGTGGTTCATTGGGAACTTTTATAGATGCTTCAATTGCTAGATCTAGAAAAATAGAAAATGCTGAAACTCCTGATGTTACTACACCTGTTAATTCACCTGAACTTGAATACTCTAGTGATGATCTTGATGAAGATTATGTGGAACTTGATGATGATTTTATTGAAAAATGCCATGCTACTACTGATGCAAGAAAAATTAAAAAGTTGCTTGCGGAACATACTGTTAGATATAAAGCTGTCTCCTGATCCTAAATTTGCCACATCTCCTATAAACATTAGGGATAAAGATTATGATTTTTCTCTTGATCTATCTCATATAGCTATTGTTGAGAAAACACCTTTTTGTGGTACTGAAAAAGAAAGTGTTGTTGAACACATGACCGAGTTATCTACTTTGAGTAGCATGTTTTCCGATGATGTTAAGAAGCGTACTTACTTTGTTGCTAAAATCTTTCCATTCTCATTAAAGGATGACGCTAAAACTTGGTATAATAGTTTGCCACCTAGTTCTATTAAAAGTCCAAAAGAATTGCTTGTTGTTTTCTTCCGGAAATACTTTCCCGCTAGTGCTCAACATGCTGCTTTGCGGAGAGTTTATAATTTTGATCGTGGAGATGAAGAGAAATTGCCCGAGGCTTGGGCGAAATTTTGCTCTCTTATTAGAGCTCGCTCGACCATGATTTAGAAAAGCATGATTTACTTGATATATTTTATAGTGGACTAACCATTGAGTCTAGGGCATACCTGGATAGTTGTGCTTGGTTGTGTTTTCGGAAAAGAACTCCGGACGACTGTTCGAAGAATTATTGGCTAAAATAGGCCGGAATTATGATGATTGGACTACGCTCGAACCAACTCCAACGCCAATAGTGAAGAAGAGGGGTTTAATTAAATTGAATGATGAAGATATGAGGGAAGCCAAGAAGTCTCTCAAGGAGAAAGGTATTAAATCTGAATATGTGAAGAATCTACCTCCCATAGAAGATATATGTGAGATAATTCCCCTTCATCCATGATTGAGGTAAACTCCCTTCAACGCTTTACTAGGGAAGATATTCCGTATTCAAAACCTCCTGCGCAATGCTTAGATGAGTTTGATAATTATATTGTTAAGCAAGAAAATTTTAATATGAGAGTAGAGAATCATCTAATGGAAAATTCTCAAGCTATTAGTGAATTGCATGATATTGTGGAGAGAACCTCCAATGATGTTAAGATGCTTGTTAAACATTTTCATATGGTTCAAACTCAAATTGATCAACTCACTAAAGTGCAAAATGACTTGCTAGGAAATAATGCTAAAGAAAAACATGCTTATGAAGTAACAACTAGAGGTGGTGTCTCTACCCAGGATCCTCTATATCCTGAAGGGCATCCCAAAAGAATTGAACAAGATTCTCAACAAACTAAAACTAGTGCTCCATCTAAGAAAAAGAAAACGAAACATAAGAATGTTGTAGAATCCTCTCGAACCTGCTAATGATCCTAATAGTATTTCTATTTCGATGCTGAAACTCGAAAGTGGTAATGAACATGATAAAGATAATGATAAGAATGATACTCCGATAAAGAAGAGGTTGAAAAAGAACCCGAAAAGCATGCTAAAAATAAAAAGTATACTAAAGAAGATTTTATTACTGAGAAACATGGTAATGAAAGAGAACCTTGGGTGCAAAAGCAAATGCCTTTTCCTGCTAAGAAACTAAAATCAAAGGAAGAAGAACACTATAATAAATTCTGTGATTGGATGAAACCTTTATTCTTGCAAATCCCTTTGACTGATGCTATTAAATTGCCTCCTTATTCAAAGTATATGAAAGATATTGTTACTAACAAAAGGAAAATCCCCAATGAGGAAATTTCTACTATGCTTGCTAATTACTCTTTCAATGGCAAAGTTCCAAAGAAGTTGGGCGACCCAGGTATACCTACTATTCCTTGTTCTATCAAGAATAATTATGTTAAAACTGCTCTATGTGACTTGGGCGCTGGTGTTAGTGTTATGCCTTTTTCTCTTTATAAGAGACTTTACTTAGATAAGTTGATACCTACTGATATATCTTTGCAAATGGCTGATAAATCTACTGCTATTCCTGTTGGTATATGTGAGGATGTTCCTGTTCAAGTTACTAATAACTCGCTTGATATTAACCGATTTTGTTGTGTTGGAAATGCCCGAAGATGATAATATGTCTATTATTCTTGGGAGACCTTTTCTTAACACCGCAGGGGCTGTTATTGATTGCAATAAAGGAAAGGTTACTTTCAATGTTGATGATAAGGAACACACCGTCTATTTCCCCAAGAGGATTGAAAAAGCGTGCGGAGTTAATACAATTTCTCATGTGAGAACTATCAAAGTGGGAACCATCGATTGTCCTCTATATGAGCCTAAAGAAGAATATCAAACTCTTGTGATTGGATCCATATCAATACAATTCAAGGTAACATGATTGATTTGAGGTTTATTTCTTCATATGCTATGTAAAATTTATTTCGTGGCAAGACTTGATCAACCTTGTTAACAAATACCTTTTATATGCATAGAGGAGGTAAACAACATCTCTTTCTTCCCCCTCTTGCTTTAGTTGTTGTAGCATTTTTAATTTGCAAAGTTTCTTAGTTGATTTGAGATTTCAAAAATTTTCCTGGCCAGTAATAATAAACTTAATACCCAGAAAATGTGCATTTTTCAAAGTTTTCAAAAATTCGCGAAAATTACACCGTTGGTCCTATTTTTCGACGAGGCACTGGGAGCACCGGAGGATGACCCGTGGGGCACCACAGGGTGCCACACCACAGGCCGGCGCGGCCAAGGAGGAGGGCGCGCCACCATGTGGTGTGGGCCCCTCCTTGCCCCACTATCTCATCTCTTTCTCCCAAGCATCTTCTCTCTCCCGAAAAAACTCGAACCAACTTTCTCTCACTCGCGTTTTTGCTCAAGAGCTCTGGATTTTTCGATCTCTTTGCTCAGCCCAGATTTCTGTTTGAAATTTGGCACATTTGCTCTCCGGTATGTAACTCCTTCGATTATCCAAATAGAATTTTGTTTGGTTGAGTATATCTTGAATATTTTGCTGTTGTAGGTAACATGTTTAGTGAGCTTGCATGCTTGTTCTAAGTGGTAGAAACTAGTTTTGATGCATGATTAGTACTCTAGCAAGTTCCTATGGTAGTTTTCCTCAATTATATGTCACCAAATCAAGTTTTATATTGTTTGTTGAAAATTTCAGAAAATGAAGAAGTTCAAATTTGGAGAATTGTTCAAGAAAGGAACAACTAGCACCGGGAGGCCTTCTAGGACCGCCACCCAAATTAGGCGGTCGTACAATGAGGACATCATCGCGCCTAGCTTCGCGCGCCCGAAGAGGACAATGGGGCTCCTAATGCCTCATCCTTCCCATGTTATGATTTTCTGACAAATGCAGGGATATTGGATGATTTCTTCACCCTTGTCAACAGGGCGGGCTTAACCACCTACGTTGGAGATGAAAGGGAGCAATACCACATGCTCACCAAAATTTTTGTCGAGAGCTTCAAGTTCCAAAACACGGAATATAATCCGACAGTTGCATTCAAGATTTATGGTACTCCTGTTACTATGGAATTGGAAGAATTTTGTCGTGCATTGGATATTGCCCCTGTAGGTAAAGCAAGGAGGATCGATAACAACCCTCGGGACTTGTTGGAGCTTTATCGAGGGATCACCAATGATGACTGTCGCACCATTCGACGGGGCAAGATAAGGAACATTCAACTCCCCGCCATTAAATACTTTGCATATTACGTTGCCACTAGCATACTTGGTAGGGAGAACACTAGCAATATTTCTAGTTACCATCTTGCTTTCTTGAATATTGCACTTACTGGACATACATCATCTTGGTTCTCTTATTGCTCGCCGCTTGTCTACCAAGGGGCCTATTTTTGGAGGAACTATTGCACTGCGCATTTTAACACATTTAGAGCTTCCTATTGATCCTAATGATGTGCCATTAACCCCTAGGAGGCTTGATATCATTGCTATGAAAAGCCATCAATTTGTTACCACCGAGTCTACTTTAGATAATATGGCCTATAGAATGTTGTTTGCTGACGGGGATGAGAAAGAAATCCCTCTTCCCCAGCCAGGTTTGTTCGATATTGACAGGCAACCATGGTCGCGCACTAAGGAGGAGGTGGATGAACATATGAAGATACAAGATTTCCACCAGCAGCATGACTCCGAGGACGCCGAGCCCTCCTACGATTACACCGTCACGTATCCGGGTGCTTCTTCTAGCACATACCCGGAACATGATCCATCTTCATCGTACCACGGAGATACTACCTCATGGTCTCGATGGGATTGAACTCCACTTAGGCCAAAAGCCTAAGCTTGGGGGGAGGTATACCAGCATCACTCATTCTTTGCATATTATGGTTTCTGGATACTTGTATATACTTGTTTAGTTTGTTTGAGTGGTTTTCTAATGAGAGGAAGATGATATTTGGGGAAGTGCTGCCTGAAAACAGATTCTGGGCTGTTACCGTAAAAATTCGTGCGCACAGCCAGAACAGTATTTTGCGAAGCCAATTTTTGTGCATGTTCCCCAGGTTATTATCTAACTTTCATTAGTTGAACACTTTTTGAACTGAGCAACGTAAGATTTTTGTAAAAATCGATTTCTGTACTGTTGTCAGGTTTTGGCAGATTTCTGCCATCTCGCTTTTCTCGTGTTTCTTTTAGTTTGCTATTTCTTGTTTCCACTTTGTTTCTTTCCCAAAACACAAAAAGACCAAAAATATTTCTGTTGTTTCTCTTCACCATTTGTTTATCTTGGTTTCTTGCATTTGTTTCGCTTTATTTGCTATTGCTAGTTTGCTATAAGAAAACCCAAAAAGATTTTGCTTTGTTTGCTTGTTTCCTTTTGTTCTTGTTCTCAAATTCGAAAACACCAAAAATATTTGCTGTTCTTCTTTGGTTTGTAAAGTTCATTATGAGTTCGATGGTCTTCGGTGGCTGGAGCGTGGTTTTCATTTCATATTATCCAAGCGACACAAGTGAAAAGGCAATAATGACGATCTGCGACAATCTGATTGTGGTGAGAGGCTGGTATGAACTCTATTTGTTTTCATTTTTGTACATATACTCATCCATGTGAGCATGCTTAGTTGGTTCCTGTGAGGTATATGTTATTTAAGAAAGTCTAGTAGTTCATGATCTCTCATGATTAGCTCCAATCTATTAATATGAGTAGCATGTCATGGATGTTTGCTTGCATTGTTTTATTCATAAGTAAGTATGGCATTGTGGTATCCTCCTCTCGAATAATTCATTTATATCGACTTGGCACATGCTCACGCATGCATATGACTGAACAAGAGTCAATTAAGCCTCAATGATTTACATTGCTTCGTAGTTCTTGTATCACTTTTATGCCTCGGTTAATTTATTTTGCCGCAAGCATGATTATGACGATTACTTGCTCTCTTGATTTGTCGCTCCCTAGTCTTTTTGCTAGCCTTCACTTGTACTGAGCGGGAACGCTGCTCGTGCCTCCAAACACATGAAAACCAAGTTATTCCAGAGTGTCCACCATAAATACCTATGCATGGCATTTCAAACCATTCCAAGTAAATTCTCATGCGCTACCTTTAAAACCTTCAAAATGCTTCTTAATTTGTGTTAATGTTTCATAGCTCATGAGGAAGTATGTGGTGTTTAGCTTTCAACCTTGTCATTTACTTTTGACGGACTCTCATATGGAATAGTGGCACATCCGCTTATCCAATAATTTTGCAAAAAGAGCTGGCAATGGGATTCCCAGTCCCGAATTAATTAACTTAAATAGACACTCCTCCATGGTTTGTGATTGTTGGACGGCACCCGAAGGATTCGGTTAGCCATGGCTTGTGTAAGCAAAGGTTGGGGGAGTGTCATCATCATAATAAAACTAAACTAAAAGGCACTCCTTCACGGTATGTGATTGTTGGCGAGCACCCGAGGATTCGGTTAGCCATGGTTTGTGCAAGAAAGGTTGGAAGGAGTGCCACATAAACATGCAAATAATTCATGGGAGCCGCTCTTGAAAGTCCGGTTGGCGAGGTAGTTGGTGTACCCATTACCATTCGTTGACAACAACAAACACCTCTCAAAATAATTTTACTCTCGCTTTACAAATGAAAAGCTCTAGCGCATGTTAATCCCTGCTTCCCTCTGCGAAGGGTCAATCTTTTACTTTTATGTTGTGTCTCCATTCTTTCTTTGAGCACTTTCTTGAGAGCACAACTGTCATTCTTAGTATAATATGCTTGTCTCAAAATATGATTGATTGCGGTATAACTTTGATGCTTTTATCTTTGACAATCACTACTTCTAGTCTTTCTATGAACTCCAGAGGTGCCCGGGCATTTATGTTTTGCCAATCAAATACAGGCAAGCGAGATACCACTTTATCATACTCTCTTATGAACATTGCAATTCTGCTTATATACATGATTCATGATGCTTATTATTAATTGGTGGTACCTCTTCATGATTAACATAGTTGTTAGATGATCTTATTTGCATGTACCTTATTATGAACTGCTTAAGTATTAGCCATATCATGAGAATATATACATCATATGAACAAATGTGTTCGTGAAAGTTCTTTTATCGCTCAGTTGTTAACTGAATTGCTTGAGGACAAGCAATAAGCTAAGCTTGGGGGAGTTGATACGTCCAAAACGTATCTACTTTCCCGAACACTTTTGCTATTGTTTTACCTCTAATTTGTGTATTTTGGATGCAACTAACACGGACTAACGCTGTTTTCAGCAGAACTGTTCAGTGTCTCGTTTTTGTGCAGAAATCCAACTTTCGGGAAAAACCTCGGGATTTTGACGAAAGGCCCTATTTTCCCGAATACGGGGGAGCCAGAAGGACAAATCAAGTGGAGGCCCGAGGGCCCCACACCATAGGGCGGCGCGGCCCAGGGGGGGCCCGCGCGGCCATGTGGTGTGGCCCCCTCGGCTGGCCTCCGACGCCCTCCTTCGGACTACTTATTCGCCTCGACCTAAAAACGCACGAAAAAAAGTCGAAGTCGCCAGAAACCCTCCAGAACGCTGCCACATCGCGAAACTCCGTCGCGGGAGCCAGAAGTCTCCGTTCTGGCACTCCGCCGGGACGGGGAATTGGAGGAGATCATCACCGCCATCACCGCCAACGCCTCTCCATCAACCAGCCATGTTTCCCCCATCCATGTGTGAGTAATTCCCCCGCTGTAGGCCGAAGGGGATGGTAGGGATTGGATGAGATTGATCATGTAATAGCATAAGATTGTTAGGGCATAGTGCCTAGTGTCCGTAGATGGTACTTTTATGATATTGTTGCAACTTGTTATGCTTAATGCTTGTCACTAGGGCCCGAGTGCCATGATCTCGGATCTGAACATGTTATTGATTCATGAAGATATTCGTTGTTTATGATCTTACCCGCAAGTTGTATACACATGTCGCTGTCCGGAACCAATGGCCCCGAAGTGACGAAATCGGGACAACCGGAGGGAATGGTAGCGACGTGAGGATCACATGTGTTCACGGAGTGTTAATGCTTTGCTCCGGTACTCTATTAAAAGGAGTACCTTAATATCCGAGTAGTTTCCCTAGAGGCCCGTGCTGCCACCGGCTGGTAGGACAAAAGATGTTGTGCAAGTTTCTCATTGCGAGCACGTACGACTATAATTGGAACACATGCCTATTGATTGATTAGTACTTGGATACCGTTTTATTATCTGCAAATGCCCTGCTATGATTGTTACATGAGTTTCTCTCATCCATGCAACGCCCGTTATCCGTCCCCGTGCCTACAGTATTTTAATCCTGCTGTTTACTATAATCACTATTGCTGTCTTTGTTACTCTGCTGCTGTTATATCACTACTGCTACTGCTATAAAACTGTTACTACTTATAAACTCTTGCGAGCAAGTCTGTTTCCAGGTGCAGCTGAATTGACAACTCCATTCGTTAAGGCTTTCAAGTATTCTTTGTCTCCCCTTGTGTCGAATCAATAAATTGGTAATACTTCCCTCGAAGACTGTTGCGATCCCCTATACTTGTGGGTCATCAGTGGGTTGTCACACAGTAAACAGTTATATCCAGTATTGAGAGTAAAATTCCTTCTCCTGAGCATATTTCTTGTATTGATTCTATCAGAGAGCAATAACCAACCAAAGAATTTCATCATTGGGATGCTTTTTGATTTCCAAAGCCATTGTATAGATATGTGCGGTTTAAGCTCTCTGAAACAATATTTATAATATAGCCTTGATGAATATTTATCAGATTTCCATTCATAAACCCATTTATCTTGTGTATTCTGCTGTAGATCAATATGTTGTGCATCTATCTGAAGCTGTCGTACTTCTTGTAATGCCTCTGGAGATAAATGGAGATTGAAGTTTTCAGCAAGTGAAGTGGCAGAAACAAACTCTGTCACAGGGATGTCTTCAGTTAAGGCATATGAGAAAGCCCTGGGATATTCATCAGACAATATTGTATTCAACCACTTGTCCTTCCAGAATAGAGCAGTCCTCCCATTACCAATGTTAGGTGAAGCAATAGATCTATAAATGGGCATGAGCTTGCATACATCTTTCCACCAAAAGGAGCCAGAAGGAGTAATAGCATGAGGTACCTTCCCTGTATAGTAAGAGTTCCATAAGAGGTGAACCCATGGAGTGTTTTCCTTATTGTAAAATTTGTGTAGATATTTTAGGAGAAGTCCTTGGTTTTGCAGTTTTAAGTTGAGGTTATTAACCTAGCCTTACTGGTTGATCGCTCGGAATTTGTTGTGTTGGGATCAGAATAAAAAATCTCATGTTCTTGGCCATCTTGGACTTCATGAGAAAATTGCAGTGAGTTGTTGGTACATATGGTGGTAACGAAGGCTAATGGTAAGGGTGGATCTATTTCTATTCCATCTAGCGCAGTGTTCGCTATTAATCCCTTGACGAATTTTAGGGCAATCAAACATAATGCAAAGGAGGCATGTGCGACCTGGGAGAAACCATTGAAAGGAGTTTATAAATTAAACGTGGATACCTCATTTTCATGTGGATGCTACGGGCTGCAGAAGCGATCCTTCAACTGTAAAGGTGAGGCGATAGGGGGAATGTATTGCTTCTTGAAAATGTGCCAAGTGGGGCTACATCGGAGGTGTTACGCCTGGTGTGAGACTGGAGTTCCTAGAAAGATTTGGATGATCCACGGTATCAATCGAGTCGGACTCTCTCGAACTTATCCAATGTTGTAACGACGCGATTGAAGTCTAGAATCCGTATGTGGCGATCTTAGATGAATGATTCTTAAAATTCAGTTAGATGAGTGAGGTGTATTTCCATCATTCTACAAGGAATGGTAATGAAGTAGAGCACGAATTCAAAAATCTGCTTATAGCTCGAAGAAGACCCATGAGTGGGATGGTGATCCTCGAGATTTTATTTTATCTGATGTAATTCGTGATATAACATTATTATCAGTTAAATAAAAGCACTCTGGATACACATCCATCTCGCAATGGGTGTATGTAGGTCTCTAGCAATAAAGTTCCCCCTCCTTCGGGCGGCCTTGCTGGTGTCGGGAGGGGTTGGGAACCCGATCTATGCGTGATTTTCTAAATCAAAGTAGTTTTTTCAATAGGTTAGCTTACGGTTTTGGTAGCATCTTCCTTTTTGCCTCCGCGTCAATGGAGATTGCAACGTCTATAACAAGTGATCTTCAATCCTTCATTCGACGACGAGACCTCCTTCCTGACATCAATGGTGACGCTCGAAGTTTAAATTCCTTTAGGTATGGTCTTTCAGATAGATCGTTTTTGATCTTTTCTCATGGTTGTCGCGATGAGGATTGTCCTCGAAATATTTGTCCCATATGCTACTTCCTCGATAATGGTGATTCGTACCCTCGGTTACGTTTACCAAGTTGTTCGGTTGTTTTTTCCTGACATACTTATGTTGATACTCTTGCCGATATTGATTGGCTACTTTAATGATTGTCCGCATGCACTTAGCCTTAACATTGCGACTCAAACTAAAATTATAGGAGAATTTTCGTTGATGTTTATAAGTTTATGGTTTGGTATCACGTTCGGCTGCCTTAAGAAAAGTACAAGATTGATTCATGGAAGAAAAAAGAGTTTAAAGATTTAGAAGATTTATTCATTTCTTTCAAACTTCATTTTGTGATCCCTATATATAACTTATGTATTTCTACCATGTATTATTTCTATTATAAATATATGTACTCCTGATGTTTCATGAAATTTGTCTGAGATTTGTATAAATCTGGATGTATCTAGATATTAAATACTAGTAACATTTAATTTATATACATCCAAATTTTGACAAGATTGTTGAAAATAGTTTTGGACGTGGTGCGACGGTGCGATGCATCCGGCGGAGAGCCGTGCACACCACACACTTTGGCCTTCTGTGCGCGTTCCCTACACCAAGTCAACCCCAGACCGACTTGTACCTCTGCACGTCCGTTTCCATTCCCTCGGATGCCATTGCCAGCTCTTCTGCAGAGGCCGTCTTCTTCTTCTTCCCCCGCCAATTGGCACCCTTCTCTCCATCCCCCTTTTCTGTCACTGCCATTGCTCCAGAATTTGTAATGCTGTGTTGCACTCGTCGCTGCGTTGGTTGGTGTCACGATCGAGAAATTTAGAAGGCCATAAGCCAGCGGGCCGGGCGGCGGCGCCATTGCTCTCCTCCCCTATAGCTAGCTCGATTTCTCGCTACAACGATTCTGTTCTTCCTCCCTCGGCGCTAACAGTAGGTCTCTGCTGAATTGTTTCCGAGATGAACGACCTCTTCTCGTCGAGCTCGTTCAAGAAGTATGCCGACCTGAAGCAGCAGGTTGAGCTGGACGAGATGGAGTCCGGCGTCGGCGGCCAGGGCGTCAACCTGGACAAGTTCTTCGAGGACGTGGAGGTCGTGAAGGAGGACATCCGCGGCCTGGAGAGCATGCACCGCCGTCTGCAGTCCGCGAACGAAGAGAGCAAGACCGCCCACGACGCCCGCGCCGTCAAGTCCCTCCGCGCCCGCATGGACGGCGAGGTCGAGCAGGTCCTCCGCCGGGCCAAGGCCATCAAAGGCAAGCTCGAGGCCCTCGACCGCCAGAACGCGGCAAGCCGCAAGATCCCCGGCTGCGGCGCCGGCTCCTCCACCGACCGCACCCGCTCCTCCGTCGTCTCCGGCCTCGGCAGGAAGCTCAAGGACCTCATGGACGACTTCCAGGTAAACATTGCGTTCGCTTTCTTGATTGGTTCCCTCCCCTCGCGGCGCGCAGAGTCAACCAATCTGATCGGAGAGCGTGCGTGCGTGCAGGGTCTTCGGACGCGGATGGCGTCGGAGTACAAGGAGACGGTGGCGCGGCGGTACTACACGGTGACGGGCGAGCACGCGGAGGAGAGCAAGATCGAGGCGCTCATCTCGTCGGGGGAGAGCGAGACGTTCCTGCAGAAGGCGATCCAGCGTGACCAGGGGCGCGGGGAGGTGCTGAGCACGCTGTCGGAGATCCAGGAGCGGCACGACGCCGTGAAGGACATCGAGCGCAGCCTGCTGGAGCTGCACCAGGTGTTCCTGGACATGGCGGCGCTGGTGGAGGCGCAGGGCCACCAGCTCAACGACATCGAGACGCACGTCGCGCGCGCCAGCTCCTTCGTGCACAAGGGCACCGTGGAGCTCCAGTCCGCCAAAGTGTACCAGAAGAGCAACCGAAAGTGGGCCTGCATCGCCGTCGTCGCCGGCGTCGTGCTAGTGCTCGTCATCGTGCTGCCCATCATCGTCAACCTCAAACTCTTGGCCGGCAGATAGATCCTTTTTGGATCGGCTCGTTCTTGTGCGCTGCATGTTAATTCTTGATGCATTGTTTTGTTCTTTGGATTGAGATGGAGATTCGTTCTATAGATCAGATCAGAAGTTTTACTACTTTAGATTTGTTGTCTTGTTATATTTAATTTGCTCTTGAGCTGGTTGTGTGGGAGAAGTGCGCCACCGTTGTCGATTGATCCATGAGGCAACGTGCAGGTCATGTTGTGTGGTGGTGGCCACAACTACCTGCATCATCCCTGTACAGTACAGCAAAGACAACATGCGGGCGGTGCGAATCGTGATGGTTCTTGAAAAAAAAACTTCGTTGATATTACGTACAGTTTGCAAATAAATATACAAGCACCAGTGGTCTAGTGGTAGAATAGTACCCTGCCACGGTACAGACCCGGGTTCGATTCCCGGCTGGTGCATTCTTTCTGTACTTTTTGCTCCTAGCCACCATTCCGTATTGTCAACGCAAACGCATAGCTCATAGTTATGACTTTTCGTATCTCTTGGGCACAATCTATGAGCTATGTAGTGTAATCCAGATTTTTCAAAAACCAAGCGAGAGATGATTCCTACAAAATCTCCACCTTAATATAGAGAAATGGTTATAACTCCATAAAATACTATCAACACAACGTGACATAATAATATAAACTCACTGGATCTAAATAATCGGATTTGTGAGAACACAATATTTTATAGCTTCATGAAGCCGCCAAAAAAGATAACTTGGGTAATTTTATTCGCAAAAACATGACCAGTTGACCTCTACTAAACACTGACGAAAAATAGAAAACTCCGGAAAAAACGAAGTCTCACACTGACTTTCCGTCTGTCTACTACAACAAACTCTATTACGGTAAGCTTTGTCTGGCTCTAGTGATGGAAGAACGAGGACAGCGGCGCGCCTTCGGCTAGTGCTAGTGTATGTAGTCGCCGCTAGGTGGTCCGAGTAATAATTTGTAATTTTTCTTTACTTTTTGAGCTTATGCTACTGTTGATGATTAATTAATAGGTTGGTGAATTTTTCGAAAAAAAAAAATGGCAGCCGGAGACAAGGGCCGAGCGGACCGAAAATTTCTCTAGCAGCGACTGTTCTTGGTGGATAAAGTCGGCAGTAAGCGAAAACGGCACTCTTTTCTCTAGCTCACGGAGACATGGAAACCATGTACTACGACTTTTCCTATTTCTTTGGCACGATCTACGACTTATCCCCTTTCCTGTGTTGAAGTCAAAGTGGCACCTTGAAGTTCAGAACCGTCGGCTTCATTTTCTGACGTCTCAGAATGACCACGTCCTACATATCCAAAGCTTCAGCTCTCTCGAAAACAGTCAGCGGCTGATTCTTCCCAGCAGGTAGACACCAGCAATGCATCACGGCAGCTGAACACAGCTCCCGGCGGCGGCGCCAAGCTGCCAGCGGCCAGCTGCGTCCATAAGGAGATCGGCACCTACGTACGTATCTCCATGCCGCTGCCACGCCGCACCCCGCGCTTGACCAGTCCCTCCTAACACGAAAACCACCGGCCACCACGCAAACACCGCTGTCCTATATATCACGCTCCTCCCTCGCCAAAGTCGTCCATCCTGACAGCCCGCTGCGCCGCCGTGCCGTGCTGGGTCCTGCCGATGCACACCTCAGAACCATGGGCGGACGCAGCGGGGGGGCCGAGGGGGCCGTGGCCCACCCAGAATTCGTGAAAAAAAATTAGCCCCCGCTAAGAAAAAGCCCAATTAGCCCATTTGGAGGAGATGAGACCACGACCGAAGCGACAGGGCCCTTCTCCCAGGTCGCGAACTCGCGATTCGCAGCGACCCTGCCCCAGTTGCCCCCGACCGACCGCCGCCGCCCCGAGCCGGCGAGCCCCCGACCGACTGCCGCCGCGGCCCCGGCACCGCCGCCGCACGCCGCAGGCCCGCCCTCGAGTCGACCGCCGGCCCCTCACGCGGCATGACTGTCACACGGTCACGCCGCAGCCCGCAGCACCTAGCCCTGGCCGCCGCGCCGCTCTTCCCACCGGCCGCCCTGCTCTACCCCGTGGGCCGCGGCCCTGCTCTTCCCGCGAAGTGGCCGACGCCCGAGTCCCGACGACCAGGTGACCCGCTGCGGCGCTGCCTCTCTAGCTCTCTGCCTCTGTTAACTGTTATATGTTTGGTTTGGTTTGGGTTATATGTTAGCCTCTGCATTATATGTTTGGTATATAAATTGCAAATGTATACATGATTAAGTGTGTAACAAATAAAATTGCTAAATTGCTAACTTGCTAAATGCTAATATTCTATTATGTAAGACCATTGTAATGTTTTGAACTATTTGAACTCCAATGCAGTGAATTTGTCTTGTATATTGTTCATTACTTCATTATGCAAAGGTTTTTGACATTTTAGGGGGTGTGCAAAAAAAAAAAATTTTGAGGTGTGCCCCCCCTCCAAGTTTTTCCTGCGTCCGCCACTGCTCAGAACTGGACGATGCCTACGGCGGCTACGCTCCGTTCACGACCGGCATGCTCCGGAGGCAGCGATCCGTCCAGGCAGCCATGGCGGCCGCTTTCGCACCATGCGTCGGTGGTCGCGAGGCGCGAAGGAAGCTCGGGAGCGTGCGACTGGGCGGGAAGGTTGGGCACCGTGACGGCCACGACGGCGAGGTGGTGGAGTTCAGCGGGCGTGTCCCTGCTGCCCGGACAGGCGGCGCGGGACTCGTGCGCGCGTTGTGGATGCCGCTCGTTGGGAAGGCGATGAGCCGGAGCCGGTCCTCGTCGAAGAAGCAGTACGGGCACGAGGACTACACGGAGAACTTCGACGATGGCGCCGCCGCCGGGGAGCCCGATAACCTCCCGCGGTCCTTCTCCGCGCGCTACGCTCGCCGGCGTCCTGCTGGGCTTGCGCTTCCGGATGTGGCACATCGGCGTCATTTGCATCCAGCTTGTGGGTAAATCGTACAGTACCTTAATTTGTAGACGTGGTATGTCTTTCACAAAAATAGAGAATACAATCATGTCGATCATCCATTCATACTGTAAGTTTTGAAATTTGAAGTGCAGCGTTCTTATTTTCACAAAACATAAAATTTTACTATGAAAAGATGCATGACTAAATTTTAACTCAATACTATAAACTTTCTATAAATTTGTAATAATCCTAAAAAACTTAAAAAATATGTGTTTGCTAATTGAGGATCAAGGTTTAAAATAGCGTGCTAAATGAAATAGCGTCGGACTCCTTCAAACTCTATGGACGCTATATCGTGCTAATTTCGTGCTATATTTTAAATAGCGTTTTGAAAAAATATTAAATATAATCTAAAAATAAAGAATTTCGCTAAAAAGGTCGGATATTTAGTCCAAAAAATGACTGAATCATACATACATAACCACATACAACAAATAGATCTCTAATTTTTCAGAAGGCTAACATCAGTATTCCACAAGGCAACAACATAACACAAATTCTTTATTAAGAATCATCAGCATTAGCGATATTAAGGTCTAATCTAGAAAAGGAACCAACATATTGTAGTTCATCACCACGAAAAAGTGAAAGCAACTTAGGTTGAAAAAATACCGCACTAACGCTATGAAGTTTTAGCACGATATATCATGCTATTTCACAAATAGCGCCATAGCGAGCAAAATTACTGAAATTTAGCGTAGACCCTCCAAATATTCTATTGCGTGGTATTAGCGGAGAAATAGCGCGCTATTTTAAACCTTGTTGAGGATAGGCGGGGTTGGTTATTATTTTCAGTAATTGTGCCCCAATCCAAAAAAAAGACAAAATAGAGTCCAAAACCATAGAATACAGCCACATGAATCAACTTTGTTGTTGACAAACACTATTTTAGAGAACAGTTGCTCCCTGCCATGCTTGATAGTCGAGATGGCTTTTCCACCCATTTACCAAAATCCAATCTCATTTCATCCGCGCACTATAGTAAAACTTCTTTACTACCAAAATTCAGCCGATCTATCAATAATCATCAATAACCATACAAATAATTAAAAAGAAATAAAAATTATAAATAGGTATTTGCACCACCTAGAGATGACTACATAAACTAGCATGAGCAGAAGACGTGCCGCCATCATCGCCCTTTATCACCGGAGCGGACAAAGCTTGTCGTATTACAGGTTGTTATAATGGACGTGGAAATTGTCGCGGTAATGCCCTAAAGAATCAGCACACCAGTACAACAATCATCGCCAATGATGACAACCGTAAAATAGAAGAAAATGGCCTCAAATTACATCAGGAAACATGATCCCGATATATTCGCTTGGCACATGACTCTGCGTGCACTCTGTTGGCGCTAGACGCACCACCGATACGAGGATAGGGAGGGGAGGACCTTGTTCTAACTTTAAGATGTAGAAGCCGCCTCACCATCTCTAAGAGGACACTGAAAAACAGCCTAAATAGAAAATGGAAACCCTCCTACCGGCGAGAGGTTGGATTGGTTTGAATAAAAATAATACATAGTCAATGTTTTAGACCATTCCCGTACTCTCTAATCCACATGGATCAATGTCAACATCACAACCGACCCTAGCCGGCAGAAAATAGCTTAGCTAGGTTTTCCTCCAGGGAGATATTATTGCTTCGGCTTGCCGTCAATTGTACAATTGCAGAGATGCCCTTGAATCTGAATTATGTGCGGCAAAGGAAGGACTAGTGCTGGCACTAAATTGTTGTACTCAACCCATTATCTTTGAGACTGATTGTTTCGAGATAGTTAAGCTGCTCCAAAATAATCACATGGATCGTTCAGTTAATGCGACCATAGTTGAAGATGTGAAGACCTTGTTGAAGGACCGTCATACCTGTATTACTCATGTAAAGAGAGCTCAGAACATTAGTAGCCATTTTTTTGGCAAATTTTGCTAGGATGAATGGCCGAACGGAAGTGTGGTTAGCCTCTGGCCCAGATGGTTTAGCTGACACTTGCAAAGATATTGTAATACCTGAGTAATGCAGTTTATTCGAAAAAAAGAGGTTTTCCTCCGGTGTTTCCGCTAGCATCCCTAGCTCCAACACCGGAAGGTGGAGGAAACCATATGTGAAGTTGAATTACAGTTTTAATTTCTACTACCTCCATTCCGTTTTAGTTAATGCATGAACACAAGACAAATGAGCTACCAATGGTTCGATTGAACTAAATTAAATTAGATCAAAGGGAGTACCATGTCTAGTCTTTATGTCTGCCGCGACAATGAAGATGATGGTGTACGAAAAAATGTTCCATGACTATATTCATGTCCGTATATGGCCCACAAGGGTGACACCGAAAAGGCTATGGTGTTTTATGTTTTTGTTACATGTATTATCGGCTCTAGATCCTCCAGCTTATCGTTCGGACACACTTGCGAGTTGAGATGGCTTTCTGCCCAATCAACAAATTTCAATCAATTTCCGGTTAACCCTTATCGATATCAAAAATTCACACACACCCTCTTCTACGGTTTCAAATTTGTTGCGATAACCCTTATCTAGCTTTATCTACTGTAATGAATTTGGTCTCGCTCAAAATGTAAAGTTCTATTAAACTTGCTTTGGAATCAAATGCATTTTGTCTGATTGAGTGAGTTGGTTATAGGAATTTCACCATGCCACTTCTTTTGCAAATCGCAAACCAAGTGAGTGTAATCAACTCATTGATCGTGACATAGGTCAAATGCTCGATGTTGATTTTTCATAGGCAACAACGATGTGTGATGACTAATTTGCTCGCAGGGATTGGCATTAAGATGGGACAAAGTTGAGGGCTCCTTTGATTCATAGGATTTGCATAGAAATAGTGTAGGATTTTGATCCTATGGGAATTTTTTGTATGCTAGTTGTTTGATTCATAGGAACATATCCCGTAGGAATTAATCCTATAGAAATCTTATAGTGCAAATCATATGAAAAAACATTAGCTCATACCTCATGGAAAATTCCATGGGTACATCAAAGAGAATTCCTCTTCCCATAGAATTCAACTAGCCATCACATCCCTAATCTAATGCTTTTCCTATCCTATGAATCAAAGGAGCGCTGAATGTTTAGTGAATCTAGCATATAGGAGTGTTTAGTGAATCTAGCATATTAGAGCATCTCCAATGTGGCTTCCTATCCAATCTCTCATCTTGAATTTGGGAGATTTCGGCCAAATATAGACCCAATGTGGACACCTCATGTACTTTTTATATACCATTTGTGGACCCCAGACCACATGTATCTCCAATGATTTCCATTACATTGTTTACGATTGTTTAACTAATTGCCATATGTGAGTAGTCCTCACGAGTTGAGAACCAAGTCCCGGTCTTGCAACACATGTGACTTAAATATGGAATTGACTGCTTTATATTTCATGTATTTTGTTCTATTGTCTTTCTCAATCCTAGGAGTTGTCTGCTACCCAAGACCCTCGAAATTGATAAAGGTAAATGTGTGAGTAAAGGAGAGCGGATGGCTATACGTCTAATTCTCTAGGCAACATCAATGTCATCATATTACTTAATGCTTTTTCCTGTTTATTTTAATAATTGTGGTATCTCCACTAGAAAGACTGAACATCAGCTGGAGAATTGGATCCATAGTGGCTACGATTGTGGGCTATGGTGCCATAAGAACGCATTGTCCACATATATATGTGAATACGTAGCTACATTTGTCAATAACGTTGCTACATTTTTATCTTTACTATCCCATTGTGCATGCATAGCAGGGAACCTTTGGTTCTGGCCTATTTCCATTGATTGATAAACCAAAAGATACTAGTTGGTTTGATAAACAAAGATTCAACAAAAGGTTTAAAAGTCTTACTCAAAGTGGTCTTTCCAAGCACCTACTCCCCTGTTCGATAAAAATAACCTAGGGTCTCTTAAGAAAAAGCCACTATAGTATATTCCTAATAACCCTAGCTATCACCATGTTGCCACGTGACTTCCGCTAGAGCACCGCCATACCCTTATTGACGCACACCATCCCTTTTAATAACCCTAGTTAGGTTGCATTATGCACGCCGACACAAGGCTCGATGGCGCGGAGCCATGATACGACATGCAAGATTACCTATTCCCCTTCCTCGTGGCTTCTCATGATCCGTCTCGCACCACCAAACCCTTTGTGGCTGCTTTGTGCCTTGTCATCTCCGGATCAATGTTGTAGTGAGTATTTTCTCGCATGGTGAATTTATGGCACCCTGGTCTGGAAGGGAGTTCCCACAACGAATACTTGGGAGTCAGGACACTTCTTTTCGACCTCGGCACCCAATTCCACTTTTTCCTGCCTCGCGGGATTTGATCTAGCTTATATTGCCACGTAGAAGCATGAGATGTTGATCTTGAATGGCTATCTAGCTTGTACGAGGACCTAGCAATGACTAGAGAGGGACAAATGGATGGTGTGGTTATGCCCGCGTAAGCATAGGACGTTGCAGATGATCATGCTACCCGGACTCAGTTTACGAATCACTCCTCCTATGCATGTATTAGTATTATGAGGGGTGATAGCAGTTACCTCTATGAACCGGGCTAATGATGATGTACCGACATAGAGTAGCAGACCAAGATGTGGCAGCATGAAGGTGACGTATTTGGCAACTCAATGCTTCAGAGGTGAGCACCATAGAAGAGACTGGGACTAACGGGAAGAGAGTGAGATGGAAGAGACGAGACATATACATTTGGGAGTGTCTGAGAGAGACATGAGTGGATTGACTTATAGGCC
This sequence comes from Lolium rigidum, assembly GCF_022539505.1. NCBI lineage: Eukaryota > Viridiplantae > Streptophyta > Magnoliopsida > Poales > Poaceae > Lolium > Lolium rigidum. The sequence continues at coordinate 85,231,972 of NC_061509.1, forward strand.
GAACGTGTGGGATTTTTGGTTTCTAATTTTGTTATAATAGAAAATTGCATATCCTTCTTACCCAAGAGCCTGATTTTTGAAACGGCATATACTTCTAATTGATGCCAAAAACTTTGGCAAACGATACGACTGAATTTTGTGGCCAATGTGGACGAAGATAGGTAATATAGGGGAGCCACCCTACCTTGATTTTTTATGAATACATTCAGATGCACGTGTTTTTTCTAAATAGTTTTAGTAGATGTACGTCAAAAACGTCGGAAACTGGCGCGTATGAGAATGCTATGCTTTCTTTAGTGAACATTGTGCAAAGCCGACTTCGAACCGAACATAAGAACTAGGTACCAAAGTCATAGACTCATTTTGTAGATTCAATGTGAACAAAATTGATTGTCTTCCAAATATTTAACATGGATATGACTATATACTCCAAGATAATCTTGAGTTATTCATGATTCATAAGTGGAGAATTAGAGAATTTAGAGATTTCTTGATATTTAAAAGGCACCTTTAACGATATTATCACATTTGAGTTGGTGTTGTTTTTAACTGTGGCCACGGCAACAACAAGGAATTTCCCGGTGACAAAGATCATCAACACCAAGGTGCGCATCGAGCGAGGGATATTCAGAAGTCTTGATCTATAGAATTATTATAGAATTATAGAAGATATTTATAAAAAGGGCCAAGCCTTGCTATAGAGGTGATTTTATTGTGGAATTTTATACATTCTACTTATAACCAAATAAGTTTCTATTTTTATTGTACTGAGTGATTGTGTTCGAATCATATATAGTATTAATGTCTCAAGGCTATTTTGATCTTTGCATAATTTTTTACGGTTCACCCTATCTCAAATTATTTTAGTTCTTCACCACTGGTACTAGTGGTTTTTTCTCTGCTTCACCAAGTGCCACTCTAGATACCATGCCATGCATATAACTCAAGTAAATATAAATTAGATATAGAGGCAACCTATACATTTATCTAACTTTTTAAGGATCGTCATTGGAACCACTTTGTAACGCTTTGTAAATAATCAAAAACCTGAAACAATTGTAAGAAATAATAGTTATTTAATTACCTTATCATGTATCATACAAACATATTCAAGGGTCCTAGATTCATATTTAGTGAGCCCGCTTATCTTGGGAGATGCATGTACTACATTGGAAGCCCTCTCATGCTCGAAAGTGAGCACCGCCTAGTGTTGTGGTATGGTACCGAATTCTTCTTCACAATGGAGCTGTTGGAAGGCTTTCGTTCCTGACACTCTTGGTGCTCATGGTCCAAGAGGACCCCTGAGACCGTTGAGGAGTGGGTCCTTCACGGGGGAGAGGAACTAGATGAGCAGAGGTTGATAGATAAAGAAATAGAAATGAGGACTCACATTGGTTACCAAGTTTTCCTCCGTGCTTGGGAAACCCGCAAATGCACATATGAGGGTGACCAATGGTTATTGTCTTGGATTTGCCTGAAGTTTTGGGTTCAAGTGAAGCCGGCGAATTTGTACTAACCTAGACAAAGTATCTGTTTGGCACTGTCCATTTTAAAATAAGTGTCGCAGATTTATCTAGATTCACTTGTATATAGACGTGTTTTAGTGGTTGATACACATGAATCTAGACAAATTTTTGAAACTTATTTTGAAATGGGAGAGAGTGTTATACTGTAGTTAGTTTCAGCTGGTAGTTTTAGTGAGATGAACCCATTGCTTAATTTTCCTTGGCTGCGCCCACCTACAACTACCGAGTCACAAACGACCTATTGTTTTCTGCCGGACCTATTAAGGATTGCTGACCTCTTGCTGTTGCAGATCCACTCACACGAAAGAAAACGATAAGCTATTCCTGACGGCTGGGCCAGATCGACGGCGTGCCGTGCCGGCCGGCCAGGTCAAAATGCCGGCACCAACCAAAACGACAGGCCAAAAGGCGTTCCCCAATCAAACGAGGCGGCTACCGTCTGAGAACTCTACCTGGCGTCTTGTACTGCTGTCGTTCCTTGCTCGATCCTTCCTGGCTGGTCCAGCTCCCTCGGCGCCGGCCTGCCCGCGCGCGTATATATATCTCCCCGCAAGCACACATGCCATGGCAGCGATCCATCCTTGGAATCTTAGATAACTAAACTCGCCTGGAGCATCGTCGTTAGCGCGAGCTCTTCCTCTAATCGCAAGTCGCAAGCTTTACCTCCAGGATCGTCTCTCTGCCCTGTCGAGCTCAATTTCTTCCGGCTGGGCGCATCCATCGATCAGGATGGCGGCGGGCTCAGCGGCGACAGGGGCGGACGAGACGGTGCCGCCGCAGGGGCAGATGCAGCGGCGGAGACTCGTTGACCAGGAGACCGTCGACCGGGGCGTCGCCTACGCGCTCATGGTCGTTGCGCTCGTCGCCACCTACGCGCTTCACTAGCTGTGCTTCCATCAGCTCCGGCCCATAGTCATAGCCGGATGCTGGCCGGAGGGGGAGGATTTTGTTAAGGAGTTTGCGCACATCCGCGGCACGCTGCAGAGTTCCACCTGTAATAGCACTTCGATCTGCCATGTAATTATTACGATTATATTTTGTTGTCATTTTCCTTGAACAAAATCATATCGAGGCAATGTAAACCCGTGAGATGGCTATGTAATGTATATGCAGTTTAACTCAAAAGCCCACTTATCTGTATTTCACCACCAGTTTCTACTCTCTCCGTCTTATGAAACTTGTCTAAGATTTATAGAAATATGAATATATCTAAATGCTATTTAGTGTCTAGATACATCCAAATTTAGATAAATCTCACACAAGTAGATTGGATCTCTCGTTCACCGAATAGCTCTAGATCCCAAATTAAGGGGCCAATTTTTTTGAACTTTTTTTCTAGAATGCTAAGTTTATTGAATATGATTTAAATGGATATCCCTAGTGCTTTTGAGATAGTTCTATAAATACCACTCAAAACTTTTGCTAGCGCTCACATGATATTTTGAAAATTCGGGTTCTATCTTCTATGTATGCCACCTAAATTCTTCATGGGTTGCAAACACACAACTATAGCCAGCTGGCCAGTCATTGACTGTGTAAAATACTAAAAACTCGGCCAAATTTTCAGTATACTAACTAATAGACCCCTTGGGTCATGTTTGGTCCAACATAAATCGAGAAGAAACGACTCTGTCTTCCAACTACTCAACCTGCTTGCACCTTCCTTCTTTGTGTTACTGACCTCCTAGGAACGATACTGGACTCATTTTGGTGACAAGCGTAGCGACATTCCTAGATAGCACCATTCCCCGATAAGCTCTAAGCTAGCTCTAGGACTTGACCATCATGGTGGTGGCCTAAATCTAGCAAACATAGGTGATGAACTCCAACTGTCAAGAGGGATAAGCTCGACACAGAGAATCGAGGGAGAGTGTGCACCCGTTGCTTGTCGCTCACAAGATGTGATGCAACACTCCACAACATAATGAATTGTATGTAGATTATTGCTTGGCTGTCAGTTATATGTTCTAGCATGGGCATGTCATAGGCCATGTGTCAAATGTTCTTTTTCCGAATAGGCGTGTGTGAAACGGGACCATGGATAGGAGTTGATACGTCCAAAACGTATCTACTTTCCCGAACACTTTTGCTATTGTTTTGCCTCTAATTTGTGTATTTTGGATGCAACTAACACGGACTAACGCTGTTTTCAGCAGAACTGTTCTGGTGTCTCGTTTTTGTGCAGAAATCCAACTTTCGGGAAAAACCTCGGGATTTTGACGAAAGGGCCTATTTTCCCGGAATGCGACGGAGCCGGAAGGACAATTGAAGTGGAGGCCCGAGGGCCCCACACCACATGGCGGCGCGGCCCGGGGGGCCCGCGCGGCCATGTGGTGTGGCCCCTCGGCTGGCCTCCGACGCCCTCCTTCGGACTACTTATTCGCCTCGACCTAAAAACGCACGGGGAGAAGTCGAAGTCGCCGTGAAACCCTCCAGAACGCCGCCACATCGCGAAATTCCGTCTCGGGAGCCAGAAGTCTCCGTTCTGGCACTCCGCCGGGACGGGGAATTGGAGGAGATCATCGCCGCCATCACCGCCAACGCCTCTCCATCAACCAGCAATGTTCCCCCCATCCATGTGTGAGTAATTCCCCCGCTGTAGGCCGAAGGGGATGGTAGGGATTGGATGAGATTGGTCATGTAATAGCATAAGATTGTTAGGGCATAGTGCCTAGTGTCCGTAGATGGTACTTTTATGATATTGTTGCAACTTGTTATGCTTAATGCTTGTCACTAGGGCCCGAGTGCCATGATCTCAGATCCGAACATGTTATTGATTCATGAAGATATTCGTTGTTTATGATCTTACTCGCAAGTTGTATACACATGTCGCTGTCCGGAACCAATGGCCCCGAAGTGACAGAAATTGGGACAACCGGAGGGGATGGTAGCGATGTGAGGATCACATGTGTTCACGGAGTGTTAATGCTTTGCTCCGGTACTCTATTAAAAGGAGTACCTTAATATCTGATGACCCACAAGTATAGGGGGTGTATCGTAGTATCTTCGATAAGTAAGAATGTCGATCCCAACGAGGAGCAGAAGGTGTTGACAAGCAGTTTCGATGAAGGTTTCACTGTAAATGCTCACGGACAAGTATTCGGGGGTTTTGATGTAACGAGATGAAATAAGTACGAGTAAGTAAAATGCGAGAGAAATAATTGCAGCGAGTGGCCCAATCCTTTTTAGCACAAAGGACAAGCCGGTTTGTTTACTTATAATGACCAAACGTTCTCGAGGACACACGGGATTTTAGTCTAGTGCTTTCGCTACATACAGCTGATTAATCTTCATTGTTTTGATAAGTGTTGTGTGGGTGAACTCGTGCTAATGTACCGCCCTTCCTAGGACTAATACATACTTGTGATTATACCCCTTGCAAGCATCCGCAACTACAAGAAAGTAATTAAGATAAATCTAACCACGACCTTAAACTACGAGATCCTGCGATCCCTCCGGCATCGATATACCAACGGGGGTTTAGGTTTCTGTCACTCCGGCAACCCCGCAATTAGCAAACGAGTACAAGATGCATTCCCCTAGGCCCATAAATGGTGAAGTGTCGTGTAGTCGACGTTCACACGACACCACTAGAAGAATAACACCACAACTTAAATATCATAACATTGAATATTACTCAACCATAGTTCACTACTAACATTTTGACTTCACCCATGTCCTCAAGAACTAAACGAACTACTCACGAGACATCATATGGAACATGATCAGAGGTGATATGATGATGAATAACAATCTGAACATGAACTTAGTTCAATGGTTTCACTCAATAGCATCAACAACAAGTATGAATAGATACCGGGAGAGTTTCCCCTATCAAACAATCAAGATCAAACCCAAATTGCTACGGCGGTGACGAGGTGCTGCGGAGGAGATGGCGGTGATGATGGTGGAGATGATGATGATGGTGATGGAGATGATGTCGAGCTCGATGGCGGTGACGATGGCGTCGATTTCCCCCTCCGGGAGGGAATTTCCCCGGTGGATTCCTGCCCGCCGGAGAGCTCTTTTCTCTGCGGTGTTCTCCGCCCCGCGAGGCGGCTGTAACCCTTCGTGAGGATTCCTCCCTGGCTTCCGTCCTCGGGACGAAGGGTTTCGCGAAGAAAAGGAGGCGAAAGGGGTCGTGGGCCCTCCACACCACATGGCGGCGCGGCCGGGGCTCGGGCCGCGCCGCCCTAGGGTGTGGGCCCACCCGGCTCCTCCTGGCTCCTCCTTCTCGGCTTCCTTCGTCATCTTGAACAATAGGATTTTTGGTATAATTTCCTTCCACGAGTTGATCTTCCGAAATATTGCGTTCGACGGTGCTTTTTCCAGCGGAATCCCGGCTCCGGTGTTCGATCCTCCAATAATGATGAAACATGCAAAATAGATGAAATAACATAAGTATTGTGTCCCAATATGAAATATATCGATGAATAACAGCAAATTATGATATAAAATAGTGATGCAATTTGGACGTATCAATATCCAGTAGTTTCCCTTGAGGCCCGGCTGCCACCGGCTGGTAGGACAAAAGATGTTGTGCAAGTTTCTCATTGCGAGCACGTACGACTATAATTGGAACACAGGCCTATTGATTGATTAGTACTTGGACACCGTTTTATTATTATCTGCAAATGCCCTGCTATGATTGTTACATGAGTTTCTCTCATCCATGCAACGCCCGTTATCCGTCCCCGTGCCTACAATATTTTAATTCTGCTGTTTACTATAATCACTACTGCTGTCTTTGTTACTCTGCTTCTGTTATTTCACTACTGCTACTGCTATAAAACTGTTACTACTGATAAACTCTTGCGAGCAAGTCTGTTTCCGAGTGCAGCTGAATTGACAACTCCGTCGTTAAGGCTTTCAAGTATTCTTTGTCTCCCCTTGTGTCGAATCAATAAATTGGGTAATACTTCCCTCGAAGACTGTTGCGATCCCCTATACTTGTGGGTCATCAAGACTATTTTATGGCGCCGTTGCCGGGGAGCATAGCTTTATTTGGAAGTTCACTTGGATTGATATTGTTCGCTGCAAATTCTCCATCATGGGTAAAACTCGCGATACTAAGGTCGCCATATTACCATCCACTACAAGAAAAGGTACAACTCTGAGTACCTCTCCTGCTCTTGATTCACCATCTGTGATTGATAAACTTGTTTCACCGCCACATGCTTCAAATGCTGGTACTTCTGCTGAATCTGAAAACTCTCATAATACTGATAATATTTCTGCTTGTGCTTGATGATAGTGGTTCATTGGGAACTTTTCTAGATGCTAAAATTGCTAGGTCTAGACAAATTGAAAATGTTGAAACTCCTGATGTTACTACACCTGTTAATTCACCTGAACTTGAATACTCTAGTGATGATCTTGATGAAGATTATGTGGAACTTGATGATGATTTTATTGAAAAATGCCATGCTACTACTGATGCAAGAAAAATTAAAAAGTTGCTTGCAGAACATACTCGTTAGATATAAACTGTCTCCTGATCCTAAATTTGCCACATCTCCTATAAACATTAGGGATAAAGATTATGATTTTTCTCTTGATCTATCTCATATAGCTATTGTTGAGAAAACACCTTTTTGTGGTACTGAAAAAGAATGTGCTTCGTTGAACACATGACTGAGTTATCTACTACGAGTAGCTTGTTTTACGATGATGTTAAGAAGCGTACTTATTTTGTTGCTAAAATCTTTCCATTCTCATTAAAGGATGACGCTAAAACTTGGTATAATAGTTTGCCACCTGGTTCTATTAAAAGTCCAAAAGAATTACTTGTTGTTTTCTTTCGGAAATACTTTCCCGCTAGTGCTCAACATGCTGCTTTACAGAGAGTTTATAATTTTGATCAGGGAGATGAAGAGAAATTGCCTGAGGCTTGGGCGAGATTTTGCTCTCTTATTAGAGCTCTGTCGACCATGATTTAGAAAAGCATGATTTACTTGATATATTTTATAGTGGGCTAACCATTGAGTCTAGGGCATACCCGGATAGTTGTGCTTGGTTGTGTTTTCAGGAAAAGAACTCCGGACGAAGTCTGAAGAATTATTGGCTAAAATAGGCCGGAATTATGATGATTGGACTACGCCTGAACCAACTCCAACGCCAATAGTGAAGAAGAGGGGTTTAATTAAATTGAATGATGAAGATATGAGGGAAGCCAAGAAGTCACTCAAGGAGAAAGGTATTAAATATGAACATATGAAGATACAAGATTTCCATCAGCAGCATGACTCCGAGGACGCCGAGCCCTCCTACGATTACACCGTCACGTATCCGGGTGCTTCTTCTAGCACATACCCGGAATATGATCCATCTTCGTCGTACCACGGAGACACTACCTCATGGTCTCGATGGGATTGAACTCCACTTAGGCCAAAAGCCTAAGCTTGGGGGGAGGTATACCGGCATCACTCATTCTTTGCATATTATGATTGCTGGATACTTGTATATACTTGTTTGGTCTCTTTGAGTGGTTTTCTAATGAGAGGAAGATGATATTTGGGGAAGTGCTGCCTGAAAACAGATTCTGGGCTGTTACCGTAAAAATTCATGCGCACAGCCAGAACGTTATTTTGCGAAGCCAATTTTTGTGCATGTTCCCCAGGTTGTTATCTAACTTTCATTAGTTGAACACTTTTTGAACTGAGCAACGTAAGATTTTTGTAAAAATCGATTTCTGTACTGCTGTCAGGTTTTGGCAGATTTCTGCCATCTCGCTTTCTGTGTTTCTTTTAGTTTGCTATTTCTTGTTTCCACTTTGTTTCTTTCCCAAAACACAAAAAGACCAAAAATATTTCTGTTGTTTCTCTTCACCATTTGTTTATCTTGGTTTCTTGCATTTGTTTCGCTTTATTTGCTATTGCTAGTTTGCTATAAGAAAACTCAAAAAGATTTTGCTTTGTTTGCTTGTTTCCTTTTGTTCTTATTCTCAAATTCGAAAACACCAAAAATATTTGCTGTTCTTCTTTGGTTTGTAAAGTTCATTATGAGTTCAATGGTCTTCGGTGGCTGGAGCGTGGTTTTCATTTCATATTATCCAAGCTACACAAGTGAAAGGGCAATAATGACGATCTACGACAATATGATTGTGGTGAGAGGCTGGTATGAACTCTATTTGTTTTCATTTTTGTACATATACTCATCCATGTGAGCATGCTTAGTTGGTTCATGTGAGGTATATGTCATTTAAGAAAGTTTAGTAGTTTATGATCTCTCATGTTAGCTCCAATCTATTAATATGAGTAGCATGTCATGGATGTTTGCTTGCATTGTTTTATCCATAAGTAAGTATGGCATTGTGGTATCCTCCTCTGAATAATTCATTTATATCGACTTGGCACATGCTCACGCATGCATATGACTGAACAAAAGTCAATTAAGCCTCAATGATTTACATTGCTTCAGAGTTCTTGTATCACTTTTATGCCTCGGTTAATTTATTTTGCCGCAAGCATGATTATGACGATTCTTGCTCTCTTGAATTGTCGCTCCCTAGTCTTTTGCTAGCCTTCACTTGTACTGAGCGGGAACGCTGCTCGTGCCTCCAAACACATGAAAACCAAGTTATTCCAGAGTGTCCACAATAAATACCTATGCATGGCATTTCAAACCATTCCAAAGTAAATTCTCATGCGCTACCTTTAAAATCTTCAAAATGCTTCTTAATTTGTGTTAATGTTTCATAGCTCATGAGGAAGTATGTGGTGTTTAGATTTCAACCTTGTCATTTACTTTTGACGGACTCTCATATGGAATAGTGGCACATCCGCTTATCCAATAATTTTGCAAAAAGAGCTGGCAATGGGATTCCCAGTCCCGAATTAATTAACTTAAATAGACACTCCTCCATGGTTTGTGATTGTTGGACGGCACCCGAAGGATTCGGTTAGCCATGGCTTGTGTAAGCAAAGGTTGGGGGGAGTGTCATCATCATAGTAAAACTAAATTAAAAGGGCACTCCTTCATGGTATGTGATTGTTGGCAGGCACCCGAGGATTCGGTTAGCCATCGTTTGTGTAAGAAAGGTGGGAAGGAGTGCCACATAAAAATGCAAATAATTCATGGGAGCCGCTCTTGGGAGTCCGGTTGGCGAGGTAGTTGGTGTACCCATTACCATTCGTTGACAACAACAAACACCTCTCAAAATAATTTTACTCCTGCTTTACAAATGAAAAGCTCTAGCGCATGTTAAATCCCTGCTTCCCTCTGCGAAGGGTCAATCTTTTACTTTTATGTTGTGTCTCCATTATTTCTTTGAGCACTTTCTTGAGAGCACAACTGTCATTCTTAGTATAATATGCTTGTCTCAAAATATGATTGATTGTGGTATAACTTTGATGCTTTTATCTTTGACAATCACTACTTCTAGTCTTTCTATGAACTCCGGAGGTGCCCGGGCATTTATGTTTTGCCAATCAAATACGGGCAAGCGAGATACCACTTTATCATACTCTCTTATGAACATTGCAATCCTGCTTATATACATGATTCATGATGCTTATTATTAATTGTTGGTACCTCTTCATGATTGACATAGTCTGTTAGATGATCTTATTTGCATGTACCTTATTATGAACTGCTCAAGTATTAGCCATATCATGAGAATATATACATCATATGAGCAAATGTGTTCGTGAAAGTTCTTTTATCGCTCGGTTGTTAAGCTGAATTGCTTGAGGACAAGCAATAAGCTAAGCTTGGGGGGAGTTGATACGTCCAAAACGTATCTACTTTCCCGAACACTTTTGCTATTGTTTTGCCTCTAATTTGTGTATTTTGGATGCAACTAACACGGACTAACGCTGTTTTCGGCAGAACGTTCGGTGTCTCGTTTTTGTGCGAGAAATCCAACTTTCGGGAAAAACCTCGGGATTTTGACGAAAGGGCCTATTTTCCCAGAATGCGACGGAGCCGGAAGGACAATTGAAGTGGAGGCCCGAGGGCCCCACACCACATGGCGGCGCGGCCCGGGGGGGCCGCGCGGCCATGTGGTGTGGCCTCTCGGCCGGCCTCCGACGCCCTCCTTCGGACTACTTATTCGCCTCGACCTAAAAACGCACGGGGAGAAGTCGAAGTCGCCAGAAACCCTCCCGAACGCCGCCACATCGCGAAACTCCGTCTCGGGAGCCAGAAGTCTCCGTTCTGGCACTCCGCCGGGACGGGGAATTGGAGGAGATCATCGCCGCCATCACCGCCAACGCCTCTCCATCAACCGGCAATGTTTCCCCCATCCATGTGTGAGTAATTCCCCCGCTGTAGGCCGAAGGGGATGGTAGGGATTGGATGAGATTGGTCATGTAATAGCATAAGATTGTTAGGGCATAGTGCCTAGTGTCACGTAGATGGTACTTTTATGATATTGTTGCAACTTGTTATGCTTAATGCTTGTCACTAGGGCCCGAGTGCCATGATCTCAGATCCGAACATGTTATTGATTCATGAAGATATTCGTTGTTTATGATCTTACCTGCAAGTTGTATACACATGTCGCTGTCCGGAACCAATGGCCCCGAAGTGACAGAAATTGGGACAACCGGAGGGGATGGTAGCGATGTGAGGATCACATGTGTTCACGGAGTGTTAATGCTTTGCTCCGGTACTCTATTAAAAGGAGTACCTTAATATCCGAGTAGTTTCCCTTGAGGCCCGGCTGCCACCGGCTGGTAGGACAAAAGATGTTGTGCAAGTTTCTCATTGCGAGCACGTACGACTATAATTGGAACACATGCCTACTGATTGATTAGTACTTGGACACCGTTTTATTATTATCTGCAAATGCCCTGCTATGATTGTTACATGAGTTTCTCTCATCCATGCAACGCCCGTTATCCGTCCCCGTGCCTACGGTATTTTAATCCTGCTGTTTACTATAATCACTACTGCTGTCTTTGTTACTCTGCTGCTTGTTATTTCACTACTGCTACTCGCTATAAAGCCGTTAATACTTGATAAACTCTTGCGAGCAAGTCTGTTTCCAGTGCAGCTGAATTGACAACTCCGCTGTTAAGGCTTTCAAGTATTCTTTGTCTCCCCTTGTGTCGAATCAATAAATTGGGTAATACTTCCCTCGAAGACTGTTGCGATCCCCTATACTTGTGGGTCATCAAGGAGCTGGTGGAAGACTCGGTTAATTACTCATAGAAGATGGTAGAAGGGAAGTGACAAAACATTTGTTCTAGGAGGTGCATCGTGGTGGTAACAAAGTGGTATGAATTCTATTGCTATTTAGTGTTGAAATTATTTACCAGGGTCGCATATGTTACCTTCTTGGAACGAACATCATTAGCCGAGCGATATTCTGATCATGAACTAGATCATCATGCATATAATGAGATAATAAACTTAAGGCATTGTTTCATATAAATTAGCAAAGTTATTTTGAAATGAAGATCCAATATTAATGAGGCATACAATTTTTTTTCATGCTTGACTCCATAAGTGTCATGGACAAATGAGGTGCCACTGCCTCTATACCACTTAAATATATCGGTCTTGAGAACTAACTTAGTTCTTAGTCGAGTCCTACACCATTAGATTTGTATCGTGATTCCCGCACTTGAGTTGCAATTGAAACTGTAAAATTCAGTTGCAAGTTGGTTTGCAATTGGATTTTTTAGTTGCAACCTAACTAGGAAAAGTTCCCCATGAACCGTTAGGTCTGCTTATTGATTTGTGCTAATGGTGATGCAACATGGGTTACAACTGAGATTCAATAATATCATCTGACCGAGAACTAAAGTTGATGGAGAATTAGTCAGACCCCAAATTTATGGTTAAAATGTACTTGTAGATATATTCTCTTCATGTCAAATTATTGTGCATAATAGTCTTGTTTTATGTTAAACTTTGTGGACTTTGAGATATTAACATCAATATCATTGCATCCATCATGAAATATGTTTTTATATTATTTAACAATGCAGGTGTTGGTATCTATCATATAAACTTGATTGAATTTTACTACATTTGATTTTCTTGAGAACAAAATTGTTGACAACGTGCAGTATGTCTCGTCAATCCACCAGGATCATTCATCCTAAAATGGACGACTCAGGAGCCAGGAGCCACGGCAGAAAGGCCAAATTCACGGCTGGGATTACTCTGCTTAGGTGTGCTCTGCGGGAAAAAAAAAGTTTGCTTAGCTAGGACGTCAGCGCGGTAAGTCAACATCGGCAAGGCAACAACAACAACAGTGCAACACACGCGCGCACACAACCTTCAGATCCAATCGACCAGCACGCAGCACATACTACTACCTCCGAGCGACCCAGAGCCCCCGTTCGCCACCGCCCACTTCCTCCTCCACTCGCAAATCTTCTCCTCCCCGCCCGGCGAGAACGCGGCGGCTCCGGCACTCCCGCGCCCACGAAGCCCCCACAGGACCCCGAGGTCCCCGCACCCACGCCGCGCCGCCGCCGCCGTAGCACCCGCGGGCGCCACAATGGTACGTGCGCCCTCCCGGCAAACCGCTCCCTCCCCTCGCACGCGAATGCGATCCGAGATCAGGCGACGGCGAGGCTAAGCCAGCCGTCGCCTGCCGCGCTCGTATCGCGCCGCGCCGCGCCGCGGCGAGATCCGCCGCCAGACACGTCGAATTCCCAGTGGATCTGGGCTTTTCGTCCGTTATATACAACTCACGTGGTTTCGTTTTTTTTTTTGGGTGATGGCCGTGAATGTGGCAGCCGCTCCGCCTCGATATCAAGGTAACCGCGACGCCTCTTGCTAGGATCTACTCTCCGAATGCAATGTTTCGTGTCGCTTATGTTGGTTTTCTGTTCGGTTGGATCAGAGGAAGCTCGCGCAGCGGTCCGAGAGGGTCAAGTCCGTGGATCTGCATCCGACGGAGCCATGGTTAGTCCTCTGATATGAATATGACGATTTTGGGTTTGGGTGCGAAATTCATGCGCGAGCGATCAATGCTTTGATCGAGCTCTGGTAGATTGCGTCACCGTCCTCTTGTCTGATGCAGGATTTTGTCGAGTCTCTACTCGGGGAGTGTGTGCATCTGGAACTACCAAACGCAGGTAGGTGACTGTTCACAGTTACCCGCCTTCGTATTATTTCAGTTAAAAAAGATGAGATGCCTTCGTATTATTTCAGTTAAACATGATGAAGATTATAAGCAATGATGATGGTGTCACTTGTACATTGTATGTTGTTTCTTAATGAAAATGGAGTTTCTACATGTATCTAGAAACGTGACAGGGGTTGCAAAATGGAAATACAACATTATTTTCCTTACGACTAAGATATATGATGACTCTGTATAGTTGGCCTTAAAACCCGACTGACGAAAATCTATTTATTCATTTACCTCCAGACAATGGTGAAATCATTCGAAGTCACAGACTTACCAGGTATGATTTCCCACCTAGATGCTTACTTGTCTTTACCTGACACACCGTCTTATTAACATATCATTTTAATCGCAGTTCGTTCGGCTAAATTCATTGCACGCAAGCAATGGGTCGTTGCTGGTGCTGATGACATGTTCATCCGTGTCTACAATTACAATACAATGGATAAGGTCAAGGTGTTCGAAGCTCATACTGATTACATCAGGTGTGTGGCCGTTCATCCAACCCAGCCCTTTGTGCTGTCATCGTCCGATGACATGCTCATTAAGCTCTGGGATTGGGATAAGGGCTGGGCGTGCACTCACATATTTGAGGGACATTCTCACTATGTGATGCAAGTCACATTTAACCCAAAGGATACCAATACTTTTGCTAGTGCTTCCCTTGATCGCACAATAAAGGTCTGTACCTGTTCTTAAAGAAGATGCTGGTTATGATTTTGCGCTGTTTTGTATCGTTGTCTGTAGTTGGTATCCTAATATTTGACGTCAACTTCAGATATGGAGTATTGGGTCTCCTGATCCTAACTTCACATTAGACGGCCATTCAAAAGGTGTGAACTGTGTTGATTACTTCACTGGTGGTGATCGGCCATTTTTAATCACTGGCTCTGATGATCAGACTGCAAAGGTGAGCCATCTGCACTGAATTGTCCTTATATATGCGAGGGTCTTGGGCTTTCGTCTGACATATTGCACAATTTTCTGGATCAGGTCTGGGACTACCAAACAAAGAGCTGTGTTCAAACACTTGAAGGACATGCACACAATGTCTCTGCTGTCTGTTTTCATCCGGAGCTACCTATTATAATTACTGGCTCAGAGGATGGCACAGTTCGCTTGTGGCACTCTACTACCTACAGGTATGCTCTCGCTCGTCCCTGTCCCACCAATATCTTTTTGTCGCCATGTCGTACTTTAATAGTGCGTTGTCAGAAGCTCTGGTTTTTGAACTAACATCTATGCACACATCCAATGCTGATATTACTTGTTGTAGTTACTAATGTTCTTCTACATGTATTTTGCTTGTAACATAGCAATGTCGTCTGCGTGTGTTCACTACCCTCAGTTTATATAGCTTTTCATGATTTAATTGTTGATTTCATTGTTTAGTGAAATGGTTACACACTTGTTCATCTGAGTGTAAGTTTTTATCACCACTCAGTCATTCTCTACTACGTGCAATTGGTACAAAAGTAGAAAACGTTACAACTAGAAATAGGATCAACAAAGAGGCATATTTGATCTTAAATCTGTATTGGTTGGTGCCACAGCTGGCTGTTACGGTTGTATGTTAAAATCTCTTGAAATATATGACTATTACTGTATGGTCATTAGCAATTATGGATGTGGTTAATTCCTATAAATCAGTGGCGCTGAGAACAAAAGAATTGCTACAGCTACAGCCTCCCATTAGTACTTCTAGCAATTAATTGTTGGAGCTATCATTTTTACAGATTTACTATAATTAGGTTACAATCACATAAGGTATCTCTTGAATTCTCTTACTCCCTCTGATCCACTGCCGGAGCTTAGTTGAATCAAAACCGGGCCATGGCCCACCCAACCTAGAAAAATTAAGCCTATGTTATTTGTAAAATTCAGCTTAATATCAGCTCATTTTACTTTCTCTCAGCTTGTTGGCCCGCCCAACCTTTCTTGTCAAGCTCCGCCGCTACTCGGATCCATAATAGCTGCCTCTAATATAGATGCATCTAGATACATTTTAGTTCTAGATACATCCATGCTAGTGGCAAGTAATATGAATCAGAGAGAGTACCAAATTATGGAATTATCATTCAACATCATAATTCATGGGAATCTGCTGCTTTCTGTTCTATTTAGAAGAATGGCACTTGTCAATATGTTAGAAGAATGACACTTGTCAATATGTTACTGTATATGCACATGCCTAGTTGGCAGCTAACATTTCTGTCATCATATTTCTGTATTTTAGTATTCCATTTGTATCAGTTCCGTCTGTTATTTTAAACAAGTGAATAACACTTTTCTTGATGCACTCACAGGCTCGAGAACACCCTTAATTACGGCCTTGAGCGAGTTTGGGCTTTAGGGTACATGAAAGGATCAAGAAGGTAATGAATATTTAGCTCTTGCACTATATGTATTTATGGTGATATATGGCCAATGTGAAAGGCCATGGCACTGAATATCATCTCTTATTTGCTATTTGAACTCCACACACACTAGCAAGGCGACCACTCTGAACACTTTGTACTACATTTATTCCTCAAATATCAGGAGAAAAAAATATTTTTCATATATTGATTCTGTGCCACAATTTCCTACAGTCTGACGACATTGTTTATATGCTAAGCTGTTAGTTCCAGAATTTGCTCTTCACTGAAACATGTAGACTTTATGCTTTCATTAACTTGTTCGTTCCTTGCAAATTAGGTAGTGATTTGGTGTCTTAATTTTGTAGGATTGTGATTGGATACGATGAAGGGACAATCATGATTAAAATTGGCCGTGAAGTTCCAGTTGCTAGCATGGATAACAGTGGGAAAATCATATGGGCAAAACATAATGAAATCCAAACTGTCAATATCAAGACTGTTGGTGCAGGCAATGAGGTTCTCCTTGTTCACAATGCCAATTTGTTGAAAGCTTTTTATCGTGGTATATGCTTTACTTATGTTATTTAACCTGTTTCATTTGTTAGATTGCGGATGGTGAGCGATTACCATTGGCTGTGAAGGAGTTGGGAAGCTGTGATCTTTACCCACAAGTAGGTTACCTTTGATATGGAAATGAATGTATCATTCACATAGTGATGCTCTTCTTTGTCAACTAGATGTCTGTTATCGAGCCCCAAGTTTCTGATTGAGATGTTTCTTTTTCAATTCGGTACATCACATTACAGTACAACATTTCATGATGCATGCTGTTTTTTCAAAAAAATGTACATGATTAGCAAGTTATTTTTGGTTTAACTCCACTATATATAGAGAGATATTCTATTGTTCTGGTACTTGTAGTTGTTGCTGCTGAACATGTTAGTTGATTTTTTTTTTGCAATGGAACACTATGGAATTAAGTGTTGTTTTTGAATTGAATTTTGGGTTAAAAATACCGCATGTGAGGATCTTATGACCACTTAGTCACTAACAGATTCTCCTGTACAACATTGACCATTACTTTTTATCAGGAAGATGTCTTCATGGTGAAACTATTAAGCTTCCATTTTGTAGTTGTGCTTGTCCCTCCTCTATTTCATTAGCAATTTACTAGTTTTGATTCTCATTTCAGAGTTTAAGACACAATCCGAACGGAAGATTTGTTGTTGTATGTGGAGATGGAGAATACATAATTTATACAGCACTAGCATGGAGGAATAGGTCTTTCGGGTCTGCACTTGAAATCGTTTGGTCAACTGATGGTGAATACGCTGTCAGGGAAAGCACCTCAAGGATAAAGATATTCAGTAAAAATTTCCAGGTTCGTATTTCAGTATAACTAGCAACTTTGTTTTCCCTACTGTTGGTTTGTGGTAATTATTACCATTCTATAAAAAACATCTGGATAAGAGAACATACACATGAAACCATTCTGTATTTTATGTATTTCATGTTATGATACCATCTTCATACATGAAACCAGAACTCCTGCAATTGATTGACGGTTATTCATTATTTCTTTTGTTTTGTAACACAAGGCTGCCCAACTACCCATATAAATTGGTGGAATATTTTTAGTAACGGTACTCCTCATTTTTGTCCCATCTTACCCAGATCTCACAAGTTCAGGAACAGCCTTATCTTATCAAACAAAGAGAAGAACTTACGTAAACTGTGAAGTGCAAAGAAAAATAGGATATGCATAAGTATTTAATGCTGCTGGTTCAGAATTAGTCTGTGAACTTGACCATTTAGTAGCCAACATTTCATACTTTGTATGTTAGTATCCTTTATTCCTATTAAAGGATGATGTTTATATTTGATACAGTATTAAGAATCTTTCAATGCATGGACATTTGCTGGCGTGGGATGAAGCTAATGCTTGCCATTTAATTCCACATGTCAATCTTCTTGACTATAATTCCTGACACAGCTAACAATTTCAGGAGAGAAAAAGCATAAGACCAACATTCTCCACAGAACGTGTATTTGGTGGAGTATTACTGGCTATGTGTACAAATGACTTCATTTGCTTTTATGACTGGGCGGATTGCAGGTTGATACGTCGAATTGATGTCAATGTGAAAGTGAGTTAATTGTGTTGCTTCATGAATCGAACTTCTTTTCCATGCCTTTTGGTATGATATGCCACTAAAAAGATCTGTTTTAATCGCTGTAGAATGTCTACTGGGCTGACAGTGGTGATTTAGTGACAGTTGCAAGTGATACATCATTCTACATTTTGAAGTACAATGTGAGTTCTGTTAAAACTCTGTTACTTTCCACAGTTTGTAGCCATGTTCCTCTGCGGCTTATGTACAAATTTTCTTTAATTGTGTAAATTATATCAAGATGTCAGCAGTTTACATGAAATACCTGTACGCAATTGTTTTTCACTTTAACATTTTGTAATAATACAACATTATTTTTCTATCTTCAGAGAGATGTAGTATCTTCTCATTTGGATGGAGGGGGTTCAGTTGGCGAGGAGGGTGTGGAAGATGCCTTTGAACTGCTTCATGAGATCAATGAACGCATCCGAACTGGGCTATGGGTTGGTGATTGTTTTATCTACAATAATTCTCAGTCACGGCTTAATTACTGCGTAGGAGGAGAGGTGAGCTTTTTATCATGAAAGTTTGCTCTTATGTATGGTTCCATTGAGTTCATTCATTACCAGTTGTAGTTGTACATGTACCTCTTCAACTCATAGTCATTCCATCCATTACAGGTCACAACCTTGTTTCACTTGGATAGACCGATGTACTTACTAGGATATCTTGCTAACCAGAGCCGTGTCTATCTTATTGACAAGCAATTTAAGTGAGTTATCTTGGTTGCTCTCTTGTATTTTTCATGGTATCAACTAACAATGAACTTCTGAAGCTATAATTCTTTCTTATTGCAGTGTTGTTGGGTACACTTTACTCCTCAGTTTGATTGAATATAAAACACTAGTATTGCGTGGGGATTTTGATCGTGCAAATGATATTTTGCCATCTATACCAAAGGAGCAATATGACAGGTGCCCCCATGTTCTACTATTTGCTGTACTCTGCAGTCCAGGCCTCAGCAAACAAAGATAACATTTTGTTTTCAGTGTGGCACATTTCTTGGAATCACGGGGCATGTTGGAGGAAGCCCTTGAGATAGCAACAGACTCCAATTACAGATTTGATCTGGCAGTGCAGCTTGGTCGAGTCGATGATGCAAAGGCATAGTGGACTATATTGTTTTTCGCATTTCTAAGAAAGTTTCCTCCTTTATTCAAATATTCTGAATAGTTGCTTTGCAGGCAATTGCTCTTGAGGTGCAAAGTGAGTCTAAGTGGAAGCAGTTAGGGGAGTTGGCTATCTCTACTGGAAAGGTACACAGCTGCTGGGTGTATCACTTACCTTCTATATTCACTGTATATTGTACTAATGAATTAGTTTATTCTGCCATGGCATTTGAGTAGTCTAATTATTGATAAATGTATGAGTGGATGAGTTAATAACTATGACTAGACAGTTTACAACCTACCCATTCTGTTCCATATTAGTTGTTGCTGATTTGGATGTATCTAGACATACATCCAAATGTGCGACAACTAATATGGAACGGAGGGAGTAATGTAATACGGGTAGAAAGTTCTATAGAGAAATATTACATCAGTTTTTATGGGAAGAAGATGCTTTGCTTGTTGGTTGTTGCTCAACGTCATGCTCGAATCAGAAGTGTTTTTTTTTTTTTCATTCAACTTATGCTCTTCTAACCTTTGTGTTAACAAATATGACAGTGTAAAAGCTAATAACTTTGTTGTGGATTGCATATGTTGAAGTTGCATTGTAATAAGTTTGCCACACTAGCATGCAAAACCTTTAAGTCACATCCTACCTTCCACACTTGGATGGAAACCTCTGAATCTACATACTCTTGGTCTCATGTGTCATACAACTTTTTGCAGCTCGAGATGGCAGAGGAGTGTCTTCTACATGCCATGGATCTCAGTGGTCTATTGCTTTTGTATTCATCCATCGGGGACGCTGAAGGGATTACAAAATTGGCATCTCTGGCTAAAGAACAAGGAAAGAACAATGTTGCCTTCCTTTGTTTGTTCATGCTAGGCAAGTTGGAGGAATGCCTTCAATTGTTGATTGAAAGGTAACTGGCATTTTTGTGAGGCTGTCCCTGTTTTATACAGTATTTCTTCAAACAAGTTCATTGTATGTTAACTCTATCTATCATTCTCTGTACAGCAATCGTATTCCGGAAGCAGCATTGATGGCAAGATCTTATCTTCCAAGCAAAGTCCCTGAGATTGTAGCATTATGGAAAAAAGATCTCCAAAAAGTACTGTTAGCCTTATAAATTCTCCTTTGCTTTTGTCCTCATCAGTTCGATGCCAAATCTTCTTTCCAGACCTTCATCAAAGTTGATGTTAAATTGTTCATGCACACATTTCCTTAGTACAACTTTTTACTTCAACATAAGTTACACCTTCAAGTATGTAATTGTTGTTTAGCATTACCATAATATCATTTGGCACTAGCGGTAACACTGAGTTAGATCATAATGATGTTTGAAATTCAATAAGCACAATGTACCAGTTGACTCTAATACACTAAACCCAGGAAACTTTGGTGGCGATGTAAACATTAACTGAGTCATCTTTTGTTATACTTTATTAGCTGATCTATCTCTTCTTTGGACTTACGCTGCACTTACTTTAATGTCCAGGGGCCACGTCTTACTAACTGATGGTGTTCTTTTTTTGTTTCGTTTGCTTTATAGGTAAACTCAAAAGCCGCAGAGTCCTTGGCAGATCCTGATGAGTATCCAAACTTATTTGAAGACTGGCAGATTGCTCTCAATGTTGAAGCTGCTGTTGCCCCCAAAAGGTTTTAGTTCATTTATATATTTATAAAGGCACATCATTCTGTGAAGTTACCTTATTACAGTCTTCCATAATGCGCCGGGGATTTAGCTTACATCAGTTGGAACACTGATTATATTAAAAATGATGTCTATTTGCATTTGAAGCTAATAGTTATTGCCCTTCTGACGAAATCATTTTTTAATAGGGGCATCTATCCACCTGCTGAGGAGTACACGATTCATGCTGAGAGATCCAACGAGAGTCTTGTTGAAGCTTTCAAAAATATGCACGTACATGAAGAGGAGGATGCACACGAAGAGGATGTACATGACGAGGAGGAGCTAACAAATGAAAATGATACCGTTCATGAGGTATTACTCTTGAGAAATTAGTTGTGAATACATCCACAGTTGGCCTGTCGGTTCATTATGCCATTTGCCATGCATACCAGATATGCTCTGTTATTTCAGTTGAGTAGTTGGTCATTGATGTGTTTCTGTGAGAGGGTAATATTTATGTGTTAAGACAAAATCGCACCTACGATAAATGCTGATAATGAATAAATTAATCATGTTTGCAAACGACTATGTTATATTTGCAACTAAATAAGCATGTTCAGGAACCTGTGGGTATGCATTTTCACATCATTATTCACTAGCACTTGCATCCCCTTTTCTTGATCTTACGGTATTTTGAAATCAGTCAAAAAGCACATCGAGTGGAAACACCTAAGATAACAGCAATGGTGTAAGATTAAACATTGAAGAATCTAATAATTATGATCCTTTCCAGAGAAAAATCAATCATTAGCTGCTAGTGGGGAATCTTGTTGGCTGGTTCATTTTCTTTTTGGAAGATATTCCATGCTATGAACCTCTGGCCCGAAAGCAGTTTCTCTTATTTGTTGTCTCGTTCAACCAAAAACAAGTGTTTTAGAGCATCTCCAGTCGCGTCCCTCAAAAAGCGGCCGGCGTGACAATTTGGGACGCTTTTGGAGAGCGCGCTGGACAAAAAGAAACCAAAAATCTGGACAAAAAAGAGACCCTTTCCAGCCGCGTCCCTCAAACAGCGTCCGAATGCATGCATTTTAATAGAGGGGACCAGCCCATGTGGGAAAAGTAGGTGAGAAAGTGTGGGATAGGTGGGGAAAAGAGGATGACATGTGGGGATTAGAGGGGCTAAATGCATGCCTTTCATCCGGCGCTCTTTTTTGTGTCCGGTGTCCCTGACCCGTCCCTTGTGTATAGTCTCTACCGGGGATGCCGGACATAAAATGCGTCGCTTTTTACCTTTGGAGGACGCGACTTGGAAGCTTTTTTTGTCTGCGGCCCTCCAAATGTTGTTTTGGGGATGCGACTGGAGATGCTCTTAGTTGGCAGTGTTATTGCGGTATTTGCCAGTGATAGGAACTTCATTTTAACACGCGAAGGTGGGATGACAAATGCATAAAGAATTTCATATTTTTCTTGGAGAGCCCTACGGTGTGGACATCTGTGCTGTGGCACTGCATGGTCAAGACTCTGGCCTCCTCATCCCAACTGTTGCCACGACGTCAGCCCCGAGTGCCCCTCTTCCACATCCTTCTCGTTCCTCCTTCCTCCCTGGTCCTCCTTTGCCATTCATCTCCTCCATATCCTTCTCGTTCCTCCTTCCTCCCTGGTCCTCCTTTGCCATTCATCTCCTCCAATCAACTGCTCCCAAGAGTTTGGTCCCTAAGGTTTGTGAGCGAGCGTTGTGTATGTACTTATGTACGGTTTTTCATTCGTTCCCAGATCCTCAAGCATCACGTGTATGTACTTTACACTCTCTTGGGCTTCTTTGGGTACACTCTGATCCAACTCAATCTTTTTGGCTTGGAAGGGATTTTATTTCAAATTCCCTGTGGATATCCAGAGGAGCCCTCAGGAATAATTCTAGGAGTACCCTGGGCAATGTGGGTCACCACTAATGGGTACATTGGGTCGATTTGTCGGGTCTTCACGGAATTCCGTGCATTTGTTTAAACACAAAGGCTGTTGCTGTTATTATTGCTTTTACTCCAATCACTTTTTTCTCCCTCCCATACTCTATAATTGCATACATGATAACACCGTCTTGGTTCAACAGGTTTTTGAAGATGACGGAGTAGAAGATAGCCAAGAGGATGCTGTTGAGGTTGATGCCGATGGTTCTACTGATGGCACTATCCATGTGAATGGAAATGACAGTGAGGAACAGTGGGGTACGAATAAAGAAGAACCATCAGCATAAAAGCTGTAGTTGAGCAAGTGTACAGTCCCAAATCCTTTTTGGTATTTTCTCCTAGTGCACCAATGATCTTAAGGAAAACCTGCTGCTGGATAACATTTGCCTCCCATTCTTCACATCCTCCAGTTTCGTCACCATCTGGCCTTTAGCTTTAGGCAATTCTGGTATCTGACTGCCTCAAGTCTTAGTGTTTGCAATAACATGGAGAGCTCAGGGGAGTTTTGCTTGACTTAAAATTCCAAAATATTTAAGCTAGCCAAAATATTTTTAAATAAAAGCCTGCAAAAACAGTCCTTCAGCCCTTGGTCTATTTAAACATTTATTTTATTCCTTCTTTAAGAATCAACAAGACTCTGCATCTTGGGTAACGAAGTGGTTGATAGTCAAAACTAAATCCGAAGCCTGTAGCAATTTACTTTATTCTATGGACATTATTTACTTATTCCAGTGTATTCTAACCAGTTTTGTTTATGTGATGTTTGAGCGTGAGATGAATTCAACCTTTTGAAGTGTTTCTAATGGTTGCCTCGTTTTGCAGTGCTGACTCCTGACCAATAGTGGATAGTGGAACAGCAACTTGCTTCGGAGGTTTTACTTTGTAAAGGCAAGTCTTCTTTATGAGTGCACAGCTTACAATTTCATGTGTTCTTCATTTTCCTGAGCTAATATGTTCAGTTATTATACTGTATTTTTTTGTCGCAGGTTTGTTACTGGGACGATGTAAAAGCTGTTCTCATCTGTATAAGCACAACATGTGCTCTAGGACTGGTACATCCGGTTACAATGTTCAGCAGCAATTTGATTAGAACTTCGCCTATGTCATAGGGAATTTTGCGCTTCATTTTCATATAGTGGCCGGGTCAGTAGGTTTCTGGAATGTTTCATAGTGCAAGAGGCTCATTATCTTCATTTGGAGATCGAATTTGTTTGGTGATTGGAGGTGCCATATTTTACACAAAGTACATAGGGCAGTCGTCTGCCAGTTTGGGAACGTTTCTCCCGTCCCGTATGTAAACCTCAGGTGTTGAAAGACAGTAATTGGATTTGATGGGAGCTTTGTATCTCTACTATGTGGAGCCATCTCTGATGCTAACTGTTACTCTTGGGTTGCTTATACAGCTTAAAAGCACCATGAGTTCACTAATTCGTGACTCCCAAGTTAGACCGTTAGAGCATCTATGCCAACCTTTGGGTTGGGGTTATTCACATGCAAGCTATGTGAAGTTTAGCTGGGAATATGCTAGCATTACCGTATAAGATACTATGAGAGTGCCCCACTGCCCCCTACTGAAATATGTCTTATGTGTAAAGCCCTGTTGGTGCCGGCCGGGACAGGAGATCGACTTCCCCCTCTATGAGAGCTTGCTTGTCCCAAGGCAAGAGCATGGGGGTATTACTGCCGAAGGACGCTCAACTCCTCCCATGTATTTTTCACTAGGGTCGCGTTTGGTTTGGTTGCCTTGACTTGCATCGGCTAGCATTTTGCCTCTTTAGGCTCAGTTGCGTTAACGATGCAGGCAAGTCTCGTACGTAGCTGATGCAAAAACGAATCTTTGGCACACGCGTGGAGACGAGAGAGATGACGGGTGCTGCGGCGCGCATCAGCGAAAAGGGGGCGGGAAGGATTCCGTCACCTCTTGCCGCACCTCATGGCCTATTTCTACCCCCTCCCCCACTCTCCCCCAAATTTCGAGCTCCTCCTCCCGTCGGCAAGCAGGTAAGAGGCGCATACATCTCCGGTCGGTGACGGCGGCGGCGATTGCATCTGGGCGGCTTCACTTCTTCCTGGTGCAGCAATTCTTCACCTCCGGCGATGACTGTAAGGATTCTCTTACGGGACCTTGGCTAGGGTTTGATCTTGTGGCAGGGGTTAGTCCGGATTGTGCAGATCTATCATGATCTGCTAGGGTGCCACATTTCCCTATCATGATCTGCTAGGGTGCCACATTTCCGGTTTCTTGTTTGTCCCGAAAGTGCTGACCTACCATGATCTTTCTAGGGTTTGTGTTGTCCACAGTTGCAATAAATTACTTGTTTGATTTAGGATGATGTTGATATGGTTTGTGTTGTCCACTTTAGTCATATCTTTGTTCCCAAGTAGATTCACGTTATATATACTACGATGTGTGTAGGACTCCTTCTGTGACGACTTTAGCCAGACGCTTATCTGCGTTGGGGACTCTCAGATACCTTCGCAAGTTGCCGATTCACAACCCCTCTTTGAGTCCGAGGTGGCGGTCACCCCTGTGCCGGCCATCAATGGTGGCAGAGGTTGCGATGAGGTTGGCCGCCACAAAGAAGAGCAAGAACCGCAGGGACACGGACAAGGCCTTGAAGGCCTCACAGAAAGGAAACGTGGCCATGAAATGGCTTCCATTCATGTTCAGCTTCGTGTTGGAGAAGATGTGCAACTTGATCAAGACCAGAGTGAGAACTGACAAAGGATTCAAGGAAGTCTATCTGACTGCTGTGGCGAAGGTCCTGTTTGAACACTGTGGTGTCTTCGCGTGCTCCACTCAGGTGTACAACCACCTGAGGAAGTGGAGGCAGAGGTGACTCACCATTAGCAGGCTCCGCGATCTAAGCGGGACTCAGTGGTGCGAGGATACCAAATGCATCATCCTTGAGGGTGAGCACTACTACGGGCACGTCGCGGTGAGCATGCTCAGTCCACCTCACTAACTCTTTTAATCAGCGACGAGCAGAACTAACATCATTGTCTCTTCGTATCGTATGATCACCCAAAGGACGCAGAGTTCTTGAATGTGCCCATTGCGAACTACGGCGAGATGCATACCATCTTCTCTTTCGGCCCCGCCACCGGCAAGTACGCCATGGGATCCAGTGAGCCCCTGGGCTCGGCTGCAGCTACTCCTTCACCTGTGGATGTTGAAACCCAGGGGTCCGACACGATCATCCTCGATGGGCCACCTGAGAAGGTTGCCGACGCGCCTGACAAGGCGACTGCCGGCAAGAGGAAGAGAGGTGCCTTCGGCGCCGACGAGCTGGTAGCCTTCACCAACATGACTGTTGCTGTGAAGGACGTCGCACAGGCCATCAGGGATAACAAGCCCACGGACATGCACCCTGACATGTACAACGCGGTCATGGACATGCTTGGCTTCACCGAGGAGGATCTCATGGCGGCGCTGAGCCACCTCGTCAACGACAAGGCCCAGGGTTGCATCTTTGTGGGCATGATCGAGCCACACCGCGTCTTCTGGCTAAGGAACTTCCTTGCCAAGTACCACTGCAAGCTATAGTGGTGCCCTTGAGGGGGTGATTTAGGGGATGCATGCACGGAGTTGATGACCTTGATGATGATGTTGATAATGTATATTTTAGCAGTACCTAGAGTTGAAAGACATTTGATGGCCCCATTTTGTAACTATGATGAGGTGATATATACTAACCCCTCAGGTGATGGTGAACTTGCGGAGTTAGGATGACACCCACTTTTGTTGTGGTGGTAGAATGGCACCATAGTAGTGTAGGATGAAATTGTGATCCACTTTTAGAATGATCATGCATGCCCCTATTAGTTTATCATTGGTTGTCAACACTCGTGTAGTTCTATTGCTCTGTTATGAATTGGTTCATGGTCGTGATCGATTAACTGTTCTTCTTATGCCGTGCTAGTGGTATGTGGTGTTCCGCGGACGGGTTCGAGGAATCTACAACTCATGTAGGATTTGTCAAGACTAAGTTAGTGACTAGTCCAACAACAGAGGTACAGAGGGTATGAAACATTGGAGGAGGTACATCAAGAGTACCTCACCTTCATGGAAGATGAGTTCATATGGCAGATCAGGACATCGATGAGCCAGTGCCATTAGCACATCTACCGCTAGAGGAAGTGCATGCTCTACAAGAATCACCACCAGAGGTACGCCAGATTCGGGTCAAAGATTACATCATCGTCTCCTCATCGTGGTGATCGTGAGGATGTTGTTTTTCTGAATGGTGTGTGATCGTATGTAACATGCTATGGCATGGTATTCTCACCCTATTTGAATTGTGGTAAGGATATGAAACTGTGATTTGTGCAACTAAACCGCTGATTTGTGTTTTCGTGCGTGTAAATTGGGCTGGAAGCAGGCAACCAAACAATGGGGCCTCGCTTTCCTACCCGCTGCAAAAAAAGGTCGGCTTAGGCGACAAAACAATAAGCTAAATCTGCACTGTGACCCGTCTGGAACAAGATGTGAGATTTGTTCCCACTGCACCACTGGTGCAAAAATCCAGCCGAGCTAACCGCGACCTAGTCTTCTGTCCGGGATGTCTTCGTCTATGGTGTTTGAAATTGCTCCGTGATTATTGCTAATTTTGTGAACACAGCGGTGTACCTTGCACACAATCTTTTGGCCGTGACACATGAAAGACTGCATGGCACTGCCCTCCTATGTGTTGGCCCAAAGTATTTGAGCGCCAATCTTTTACAAGGGTGATTGAACACTGAAGATTGTGCATAAGGTTGCAGGTGAAGAAGTATTTACGAGATTATGAGCAACTGCTAAGTGTTCTTTCAAACGCACAATATGGTCCTGATGGTCTTCCATTAGGCATTAGCTGGCTCAGGTTCACTTAAGAAGAAGTTGAACTCTGATTATCAGGCTTTTTTTTTTAGATTCACAAGGAGATAGCCCCCCGGTTTCATTCAATCAAAATGAAACCACAGAGTTCAAAAGGTTGTTCCAGCACTAAACCACAGTTCTCAGCTACGAAAGAGAAAAAACAGAGCCCCAGGAGCTCGCCAAAAGCAGCTCAAAGTGAAACACATTCAGCCACTGCTAAAGCTAAAACTACCCTAACCGAAACTAATCTAGAACTAAATGGATTGAGTTCTCTTCCTCACGATGCTCCTTCAGGAAAGCCATTGATGCTCTTCCGCCATGCTCCAACTGCGAGGCCTCAGCCGAGGATGAAACCCAGTCAAAACTGGTGCACCTTAACTTGACTTCAGTCCAGTGGGGCCTTTGAGGAGAGAAACCAGGTGATTTGAGAGCAGATCCACCTCTCTTCAGCTTTGATCTTTGAAAGGAACCTTCCAGTTTTCCAGGAAACTAGCAACAATCTCTAAACCTGCATAATATCAATCCAAGATGATCTATTAAAAACTAAGCTATTTCTAGCATTCCAAAGCCCTCATAAAATGGCAGAGGAAATGAAATTAAATTGCAAGAGGCATTTGTTACACAACCATATTTGAACTTTGTTCGCTATTTCAAATTCGGAGGCTAATGTGATGAAGTATGATCTGTGAGATCATCTTATTACCGATATGATCAATTTTTCTATTTATACTGTATTGCAAACTGTATATGTTGTGTTGTATTCTATAACATGTAAAAATAAGAGAAAAACAGAAAAAAATCGATTTAATAGCAGTAGCGCACCAAATGGCATACTAGTGACACACCATACGCTACTACCAGTGGCACACGAAGAATATTATCAGTGGCGCACCGGCTACGAGTACCAATGGCGCACTAGGAACAACTACTAGTGGCGCACCAGAAATTCTATCAGTGGCACACCATGGGCCACTACCAGCGGCACCTGGTGTGTTAGTAGTGGCGCACTGGTAGCAAAAAGAGGTGCGTCACTAATAGCTTTTTTTCTAGTAGTGTCTAACTAGGTTAAAGTCCCCATCAATCATAGTCGGTCCATCCCAATTAAGGAATAACTCATGTAGCTCAGAGATAAACTCATATTAACCTTTCTCATAAGGGGAACCATAGACAGTGGAAAGTCTAATTCACACCAGAATTTCTAATTTTGATTACAACATTTACAAAGAAGTCTTAGTTTCCCAAGCCATAACCTCAAAGACTCTAAGCTTATACCTACTAGAATCCCACCCGTCGTACCATTAGCAGGCATGTAGTCAACTTTCAGGGGAACGATAGTATCTTCTATGCATTTTTTTCCCGGGGCAGTAATACCCCTGATATTAACAAAAGAAACTAACATATGCCTTTATTCATGTCGGGCATGCCCCGAGATTTTATTATGACTTCAATCCATTTATCTTCTACTTCATCTAAACTATCATCTATGTCCCACACACCAGAAGCTTTATTCCTAATATTAGTAGCCACACTAGATCTAGAAGCAGGTTTAGGAGAATGCTTAGCTTCTTGTCCTATATCACCTACACACGCTCCTATCTTTTTCCCCTAACACATTGTCTGCACCTTTACCTATTTGCAAACTATTCATAGAAGATCAACACCTATTCTAGGAATATCAGGTAATTCAACATTAACATCAAAGTTGCCACATTTATCACTAATAACAGAAATATCAATACCAACATCCCTAGACATAGAATCAAGAAACATCAACTTGAAGAGCTTGAAAAGGATTAGAGCGCATTAGACCTTTCATTTTCTTGGTGGGCTCATCCAGGTTGGTCCTTTTCTTGTACTCCACAACTTTATCTAGCACCTTCACAGATTTGTCCACCCTAGAGCTTTGTATGGTGGCTTGAACATGACCCCATTCCTTGCCTTTCTTGTCCATCTTCTTGTTTCTCCAAAAACCTCCAAGTTCTCATTGCCCTTCATGTTGATCTTTTCAAAGTTTGGCAATATTTCAGCAAGTAAGACCAGGTCCATGGCCTCCCCCACACTGATATCTGCCACCTGATCAATCTTCTGCTGGAAAGAAGGTTGATCCCGATCCTCTATAAGAAAACCATTCATTTCCTCTCAGTTTCAAAACCATCTTCCACATCACCATTATTCCACACAAACTTTCCATCTTCACCAATACACACATTCTTCATCAGCAGGTCATAAACAACACTACCACTGACATACCCTCTAGATTCTTCTTCCCTAGCACCTCCTCTTCTAGTACTATGACTAGTATTTGGGGCACTCTGACCAGACACCTTGAAGTTATTGGACGAAGTAGCTCCCCTTGCAGTGTTCTTCCCATATGTCTCCATGGCATCATGACCATCAGTTCTTTTCCCTTCATTTCCATTTCCACTGCCATCTTGATCATCAGGAGGAGGAGGAGGAGAGGGGTCATCACCATTTCCAATGCCAGGATCCCCTTTCACTTCAAACATCAGCTGATAGAATTTGCCATGGAAATGAAACAGTCTACCCATTGGTATCTTACTAGGATCCCTGCACCTAATCTTGACCCTAACCATTTCAGCACGATCTTTGAACATACTAAGCCAATCAAATCTCTTGGAGAATGCCACACACACAGACACAACTTGGTCAATACAGCTCCACTCACATCAAGGTGGTTGCAAGCCAAAGATCCTCATCCAAACTTCATGCATAACAACAATAGGATCGGGGTCATCGTTCCAAGCTTCCACCTTCACCCAGGCACCAGCTTTAGTCAAGCCAAATCTTGAATAGCCAATTACCTGTTCAACTAGTAAGTGTGGAGGAAACTTCACTAGGAAAGACTGCTACGTCACCTCTCTAATTTGCCATAGCCAATTAATTATGTAGATACCAGTAAACTCCTTAGCTAGCTCAGGTTTGGTGATATGCCCCTCATCAATAACCACTAGACCATAATTCTTGGAGTTGATTGATCACTACCTCAGGAATCTCAATATTGAAGAAACCGCTGGAAAACTGGGCCTCCTCAGACCGAAAGTTTCATCCATCAACGCTAAATAGCGCCGAATTTTGGTTAGGGAGCGCCAACGTGTGGAGATGCTCTAAGAATGGGGAGGAAAGGGGAAACAGGGGGACTTGGAAATCCTGAAATTGTTCCTGCTGTTGCTGTTGCACATTCTGCTGCTGGTTTTGATGATGCCTGTGATTTGGTTCCACTCGATAGAGCAGCATAACCGAGTCAGGTCTCTGTGCCATAGTAGCAGCCGGAAGAATCTTTAAGCAGCATGTTATCCCCTGATTTTCTTGTTTCTGAGCTGGTAGAAGATGCATCTTTGAGCGGGTTATTTTCGGTTCTGTACATTATGCGGTGTCAGTGTGAGGTCCAACAAGTGATGACAGCAGATGAGATGAAAGGCCCGAAGAACAATTTGCATTCCTTTTGCTGCTATGAGGGTGGGTACTGTTGCATTAACGCTCCTGTCAAGAATCGTAAAAAAACAGCCATGCAAGGAAGAAGAACCGGGTGGCAACTGGTACAACCAAATGATCTGTAATACAATAGCTGAGGCAAAACAACTGATAAATCACAATTATACATCATTCAGTCAGACATTGCCATAAACATTAAAATTGAATAGCCAGCTGGACTACAAATAGCATTCTGAACTAAGAATACAACTATCAGATGCAGCCACTCATAAGATCCCAATCAAAAACCATCCGAGGCATATGGGGTCTCTATGAATATACATTGGATGCAACACATACAGAATGCACCAAACAAAAAAATATACAAGAAAAGAACTCATGCTCCTTCTTATCCCCACCTTCACTTCCAGACCAAGTCGGAAGCAATTTTTCTCAAGTGCTTTGTGCATTCTGATCTATTTGGACACCGCCAACCAGTGGTCTGGAGATGCAGGAGATTCCATAAACAGAACATGGTATGTGCAAATTTGAGCCTTCTACCCAAAAGGATTTCCACCGACAGCACCATAGGAAGGTGGGGTGCTTGGCTGGGAGTACCTGGGAGCAGCTTGTTGATCATAGCCAATGCCAAGGGAGCCTGGCCCTCCTTGTTGCCTGTGATGACACAAGTTAGACATCGATGTTGAAACCAGAAAATTCACAATGAAATTTACAGCGTCGACTGCTCTATTGCATTTGGGAGATGCAAAAAACGACTGTCCGTGCCACTTTAAGGTGGGGTGCTAGTAGTATGAAGGTGAAATAATTGACTGGATAGCTTTCAGAGATAGGGTGCTACTAGTAGGAAGGTGAAATAATTGGAGGGTAGCTTTCAAAGCTGGTAGCATCCAGTGGATGATCTCAACCATCCAATATGATCCAATGGGCAGAACATACAGTTCAGCAAGTTCTATTTTTAGGCCTGTTTCTTTTTCTTTTCTTTTTTGCGGAGAAGGTTGGTTCATATTTAATAGTACATTTATACAACTAGGATGTTTAATAGAATAGTAAGAAAAAACTCAGCTCAGATGCAGAACGTAGCACTAAAATTTCAACTTATAATAAATACAGCAATAGCTCACCTTGGAAGCATGCTGTTAGGTAGCTGCTCAGACATGTTGCTTGGAACGTGCTGCATCATGTAATGGTCTGAAGTTGAACCATAAATTAGTACAGCGTGCAAAAAGTAATGATAATAAAGAGCAAAATTGTAGAGATTGTGACGGGGACTATGTAAATACTTTGAGGTGCAGTTGACGGATACAGCTGCTGAGGTTGCTGTGGTGGAACTCCAAAACTTGAGTTACCAAGAAATGTTGGGGGAGTAGGGCCTGCTGGTGCTCCAGATAGGGGCTGCTAAGGCCAGAACAAAAATTAATAATAGAACATATGATGAACTTACTGAACACCAAGCAGAATTGTTCAAACTGATTCACTTGATAATTATTATGTGCTCAACATTTACAATAACGGCATGAAGAGTATACCATATGATTCTAATTTCCAATATTATGTAGAATAGTTGAGTATTTCAGTCATACCGCGTGAGCTTGAATCGGAGCTGCCTCATTTCCGAGGTCAAAAGGATTTGAAGCTTTTGCAGGTTGGGAATATGCCGGTTGCTGATACGCCGGTTGTTGGTATGCAGGTTGTTGGTATGCAGGTTGTTGATATGCAGGTTGCTGATATCCAGGTTGTTGATATGCAGGCTGCTGATATGCAGGTTGTTGATATGTAGGTTGAGAATATGCTGTCTGTGGATATGCTTGCATTCCCTGTAACTGGAAGCATATTTTTGTTCAGACAAATATCTTGGATAAAAATCATACTAATTGCTAATGCGAGAATGAATACCATTCCAGCAGGGTACTGCATGGCAAATCCCATTCCAGGTTGGGGTGCTCTTTGCCAGCCAGGCATTGTTTGAGCTGCTGATGGATAGAGCGAGGTAAAGAAATCCTGCAAAGATTCAATCCAATGTTAAGTATGCTGGTGCAATGATTATATTTACTGGAATGGTTTTGACAACACCAGTTTATCGTTCTCAAATAAGTTTTTTAAAATTGGCACACTTGTCTTCAATTGACAATTAGGCAATGGCCTTGCAGATGAACACATGTGACATATAGGAGCACAAGATGCTGAACAGGCAGGGTCAACATCGACCAACACGAGTTACAAAAAAACACTAACTTATGGAAAACAAGTTCTCAAGCAATGCCTACCACAACTTTCCCGCTGATCATAGGCTCCACCACTTATTTAGTTTTCTATCTACCATCTTATTTCTTCAGATATACATTGTCGGCTTAATGAGATACAGCATTGTGGGATGCCCAGTGCATCGAAACAAAATCAATAACTCTTTTCTGGCCCTAGCAAAGCCTTGCATTGTTCTCTTTTTTAAGACCCTTGCATTTTTCTTTACAGACTAAAGTATGTAACCTATGATGGCCAATCACATGCTATATTGGCACAATAAATTCTGCCTACAACTAGACATACTAGTGCTAGTTAAGAAGAATTCTCCCCGCCTCTGATGCATCAAGAGAATACCCAGTCTTCTCAGGACTTATGATTGCCTTGCAATATTTTCCGGAATGACCCTTTATCTGCTTCTATCATCAAGGAACTACTCGGCAAAGCAAATTATCTGCTTCTATCATCCTTTTGAGGTAATGTCATGGATCTACTAGACTGAATAAAGTTAGTTTATTCTATGATGGTATGACCCTTTATATTAACATTCTGCTTTTGCTCCAGAATAGATGACGCTTTAAAAAAATGCACAGTCAACTCATCAAACTTTGTCAACTAATGAATAAAATATTTATATTGGTTAAGTGAGAATTGTATCATTAAAATTGACACGAAATTTTATTTTCCTATATAAATTTATGATAATATTTTACCAACATATCATATTTATATAAAAAGTAACAGAAAAGTTGCACACTCGAGACTGCAAAACAAAAAACTTAACTGGATTCAGAAACAGAGGAAGCAGTACTTTACAGTTTACAGTAACTTTAGTGTATGGCATGCAATCTGGAAGCGGTAATCTACAAGCAGTAATCACGTACCGCTGGAAGTGGTTTCCTCCCACTGGATTTGCTGTCACCAGAAGATGTTCCGTCTTGAACACCACTGGTTCCTTGAGAACTTGAAGGCACTTGAGATGTAAGACCACCCATAGAGGCAGGAACTGAAGATCCTTGGATGGGCATTCCTGTTGGGGCCTGCAAAGGTATACCACAACTTCTTTCAAGAAAAAAGAAAAACACTGAACTGCACACTTCTTGAAATTTTCTGCAAAGGGAGGTACCTGATTGCCTGAGGTTCCATGGGGTGCACCAAATAACGAAGAATGTGACTGCTCTATCATGGATGACAGCCCTCTGTCATTTGCTCTTGGATCAACAGAAGTTGGAAAAGCTGATGTATTGGGTGCAGAGGGTGTTTCAGAGAATGATAGTTGTGCAAGTACAGACTCAAGCGGATTTACAGTGCTGCCGACTTGTGGTGTTTGTTGCTGGCTAAAAGCATCAAAAGATGCCCAATCACCACCGCTCGCTGATGGAGCACTTTTGCCTTGTTCAAAAACAGGCTGTGGCACTGTTGCATTAACAGGCTGTGGTGGTGGCTGTGCATTTACAGGCTGCTGTTGTGGTGTAGAGCCTGCCTGCGATGGTGGGGCAGATGCAGCAGGTTCAGGATCTGCCCCAAAATCAATTAAACTGACTGGACTAGCTGCCTTTATCTGTTCTGAAGTCCCTTCAGAAGAACCAATACTGCTGGCAATGGATGTCGTCCTCTACAGTTATGAAACATGTAAGACAAACAGTTACAATTTTGTGTCAAGATCTCAGATTAAGAATATTTGCACAAAAGAATGGCATTTCAAGGGTATCTAAAAGCAGTTTCTGAGAGAGAGAAAACACCAAGAGCGAGTAGGACAACCTGTGCCTGAGGTGGAGGTTCAATGGTCCTGGTTCCATTTGGTTTCGGAGGGTCAATCGGTTTGGCTACATTCGATTTTGGAGGGTCAATCGGTCTGGCTACATTCAGCTTAGGAGGTTCACCAACCCGAAGTTGAGGAGCATCATCACCCAATATCTCCCTCACTGGCCGTACAACAGGAGGACTAGATCCATTGGCTTCTCTCTCATAATTTGGAGAGCCAGTCTCTGACTTTCTTGGTTCAGAAAACCTGCGGTCCTCAAACCTTTGAACTGGAGTTGTTTTGCCAGATCTATCGTCGACACCCTCAAAGTAGCGGGGACTCTTCTTATAGTCATTCTGGTCATAACCAGGACTACGTTCTCCATAGGAATGTCTGGAATTTCTGTCATCACTACGACCACTATAACTCCGACGGTCAGAGTAACTTTCACCATACGGTGGACTTCTTGAACCACCCCGATTTCCATCAGATCTTCTATTTTCACTCTGTTCATCCTTATCATCCTGAAATATGCAAATCAGGCAGCAAATAAGATATAAAAAAATCCAGAACTGAATGCAATCACCGCTGAAAAATGATAGAGCTACAAGGAGCCAGCATCACCTTTCCCCTCGGTGGTCTATCAGAGCTTCTTTCTCCAGTATATCTCCGTTCCACGTAAACATGCTTGATGAAAGTCCTCAATTTATCCGTATTACTAAGACAAAAAGAAACAGGTCATAATTCCGAAGGAAAAACAAACAATTTATAACCTTGAAGCTGAACAAAGAAAGGTAACCTGCTGTCAGGATATGGATTGCGCTGAGCATCCCAATCCTTGAAAAATATTTCTCTTGCACGCTACAGGATATGCAAAACCCATGTCAAGTTATTAGACAAGAAGACGTGAACTGATGGAAAATTCAGAGAAACATGAAAAACACCTCATTCCCTCCTCCTTGCAGAGCAGTAACTTCTTGAGCAGTAAATTTGGCCATGGAAACTGATTTCACCCGGTGTGTGAACTCTCGGCTAGGAGGAGCAGAAAATAAAAGTCAAGCAGTTACTATAAAATGCTCGCTTGACTTGTTCCAAATTGGGGTGGGCAACCTGTTAATTGACTCTACCATAGTGCTCTAACGGAAAAAGAAAAAAATGAAAGAGAACTGAATAGAAATCTTACTGTGCTCCACTGCAATTGGTGCAAACAAAGGTCCAGAAATTTGTGCATACATATTGTGGTCCCTGTTCATACCAATATATGTAATGCATAAGTGTTTCAATGTTTAGGAAGGTCAACCAATACAAGCAACAAGAGATGGTAAAATGGCCTATATGATTCACAAGCTGGCACTCTTTAGTTCAGAATGCAAATGGAACATGATTAAGGCTGGAAAACTTATGGTCACATAGATATCCAAATAAGCAGTAGAACTGAGCTGGGGGAAAGAGGTCATAAATGAAAAAGGGGATAAAATTTATGTCTGGATTATGGCAAAATACTTGCACTCTATACCATAATATGTGTGTTTTTATTTATCGGGGGCAGTGGAAAAAAATCCTAAACACCTCCCCCTGCCTCTTCAATGAGAGAGGCGGAATAAAATGCAAGGAAAACTGAATCGCACAAAAAAATTCGGAACAAATCTGAGCTTAGAAATGTTAGGACAGGACTTTAATGGGCACACTGAACTGTTTCTACTGTCAATCACATCCGACTTGTCCATATTACGAAGCTCTTCAAGTTTAAAAAATGATAAGATTGGTCGAATTACATTGGATAGACCATAGAGCTATAGAGCATACAATTAATGTGATTTCGATGCATAGCTAATTAGGCAAGTTCCAATTAATACGTCTAAATAAAAGGGGTGCCACCTTGAAATCACCCCATCCCGTGGCAGACGAAGCAAGCTACTGAAAGTGTCTCAAATAATGGTAGATATCATGCGAATGGCATGTGTCGGCCCTTTTGAGCATAGCAGTACATGGACCGTTCATAACACATTGGTAGCTTCGATGTGCACCTAGCCACTTAGGGAGTGAGCATGAAAGGGCACGAAGCTTAACATTCATATGACTTGCGAAATAGCTTTAAAACTAGCGCCATTTCCAGCAACCGTCGCAGATGAAGTCAAACGAGCTCTAAAACAGCCTAGCAACTGAGAGAGCGAGCATAGAATGGCGGCAACGCGTGGCGCCTCCACCTGGGACGCCCATAATCCGTTGTCGCTTTCCTTATTGATAGCTTGGGCTCATGTTACGTCGCAATGTCATGCTGCTTGACTACCGTAATTCGAAACACGGCACGATTTCCAGCACTGAGGCTACCCTTTTTGCTCTGACCCACACAACAAGACGATGATGTGGCTGTCGATGAGAACCCTACCACGCCGGCACAGAATGGCACCGAGTTGACGGATTAGCTAGCTTTAGACCCAGCACCATTTCCAGCAAGGATGGCGGATGAGGTCAAATAATCTGCAAAATCCACTCTAGAGACTGCCAGCACCCAACCTCGCTCTCAAATCCGACCACATTTAGCATTTAGCAGGAGAAGTAGGCGGAGCCAGCATGGAAAAAGTACCAGATTGTTGCAGTTGATGCAGCGCTTGTTGGCGGGGAGCTTGAGCAGACCGCGTATGACCCGCTCGTTCTTCTCATCCTCCTTGACCCGGCTCGCCATCGCCGGACGCCCGACCGCGGCAAACCCTACGAGAAAAAAAGACACCACCCAAAAATATCAGCAGCAGCCCGCCCCGGAAATGGCCCGAGATCCGGCGACGCCCCGCCAGATCCGGCCACGATCACGACGGGTCAAACGGCCGAATCGACGAGCCCCTCACCGGCGGAGCCTTCCTCCTCGGTGCGCGCGCGCGTGCGTGCGAGCGCGAGATCCCGCACGGGGAGGTGGCGGTGGCGGCGAACGGGAAAGGTCCCTGCTTTGGCTGTCGCCGCTGAGCTGCTTGGCTTAAGAAAATCGAACTAATCAAAGTGTTTTTTTTTTTCTCGTGGGGTTTACTCGTTCACCGGCGAAGGAGGAGAAGAAGGCAGCGCGAAGGCTGCCGGTCAACTTTTCGGGTGTGGACCGGCAGAAGCCGGTCGCCGGGCTGCGGGAGGGAGGCGGCTTCTAGAGGGACGGTGGGGCCGGAGGCTTTATGGGGCCCGCGTGGAAGGGACGGCGGGGGGTTTGGTGATGGTTTCTCCAGGTTTGGTGAGCTGGAGGTGACCGTCGTTTCTGTTGCGGTTTGTTTTGGTCTCCATCCAGTACTGGTCCCACGGTTTAGGCTAATCGCCGACAGCGAGGA
Organism: Lolium rigidum; assembly: GCF_022539505.1. NCBI lineage: Eukaryota > Viridiplantae > Streptophyta > Magnoliopsida > Poales > Poaceae > Lolium > Lolium rigidum. The sequence continues at coordinate 85,270,431 of NC_061509.1, forward strand.
GTACTTTTCTGGCGAATCCTATACACCGACCAGGTCGGTGTATACGACGTGCCGCACACCCCACGCACCTTTTGGGCCGGCCCATATCCGGCTGATGTTCCCTGGAGTCTGTTCCTCCGCCCTTCTTCGCCTGAGCTCTGGTTCTTCCGGGTTCATCTCCATCGACGGAGGCGGAAGGTCCTTCGCCGATTGTGTGTTCGTCTGCCCTTCTTCGCCCGAGCTCTGGTTCTTCCGGGTTCGTCTCCATCGGGCGGCGGAAGGTCAGTACCATTTTCATCTTCTCCCCCTACGCACACTACTGGAATTGTTCTGATTAGTGTTTTTCCAGAGGAATTTCAGGGTGGGTTCGCTAGGATGCGTTCTTTTTTTAGATCCCCCTAGGTTTCTTTTCTCTGTAATGCATCGTGCACATGATCTCTCTCTTAGTGTTCACTCCATAGAAGACAACGCATAGTCCCCATTTCTAGATCCGTGTTGCTGCTTGTAAGAAGACACGCATATCTCTGTTTCGAGATCCCCCTAGGTTTCTTTTTCTATCAATCGTTTGCTGCCCACAAGTACTTATAGCCTGTACAGATACACAATTTATTTCTCAAGAAGAAGACAAGCATAGCTCTGTTTCTCTGTTTCTGGCTCTTCATACATTTAGTAATCCGCCCTCCAGTTCGATTGACTATGATTAAATGTTGTGTTAATGCTTCAGTTTTTCATAATTCATACTACATAGAAGACTTGCTTCAGGTTAGTCAAATGTTACCATCAGGAATTTGTAAAAACTTATCTTGCTAGTTACTGGAATCAACATTTTGTTATGTTCTGTGCATTTAGCCGCCTGAGCCCTTCCCCGATTCTTCCCCCGAGTCTGCTCCTCAGTCCCTTCTTCGCTCGAGTTCTGGTTCCTATACACTGGGTTCTGCTTCATTCGTCTCCAGCAATGGCAGCGGAAGGTCAGTACCGTTTCCATCTTCTCCCCATACGAGCACTTCTGGATTCGTTCTGATTAGGTTTTCTTCAGAGGAATTTGTGGGTTGTTTTCCTTAGGATTTTAGGAGTTGTTCGCTAGGTTGCGTACTGTTTCTAGATTCCCCTAGAATTCTTCCGTGGCCAGCCGCTGTCCAGACATGGAGCTCGTTCTGGTCCTCCGGCAAGAGCTATCACAAGCCCCGCTTCTTCCCGGACTCTGCTTTGCTCTTGCCGGGCAGGCCCCGCAGCGAACTCCGCACGAGCATGACCTTTTCCGCCGACTTCTGGTGTGTTAGACTTATGGTACCGACGCTGACTGCTCGCTGGAGAAGATGCCGTCGGTTGATCACAAGCTCATCTAGGAGATGCTGAACTTCTAGCTGAGCTTATAGGAATTGCAGGTAGCAGGTGTCAGGATTTTTCATACATGATAAGATACATTTAACCTATTACTACAATTAGATATGAGCAATTAAATTGCCCAGAAAAAATCCGCGCCCTAGGACTGCTAATTAGTACCTGCATACTGCTTCTGTCATGGGTTGCATTGACAAGATGTAAGAACCGTTTCTAGATTTATTAAGGAGTAGTTGTACTGAAGTGTTATTACTTCTTCAAATGGCACCATTGTTCGCCTCTGCCCTTTTTTGTTTTCTTAACCTACAGCCTATACTACAGGAATAATGAGATTTTTGTGCGATGAATAAACCCATGGCAATTTCAGCATTCCATTGTAGCCACTTCCCAAAATCCTGTGAAGCTTGTGGTTCTTCACTTTTTAGTTTTATTGAAGGAACGTTCTAGCCGTGGTCCATGGAGAATCGAGATTAAACTGAAGCATGTGCTGCATTTCTATGCAAGCTTGTGCCACAATCAGTGGTGCGTTAGTTCAGCTAGGCTCCAGTGCTTCACTTTTTTTTTCGATTTATGTCATGAAATAATTTGGAAGACTGGTATAGCTCTAAATCTGTTCATGCTAAAAATTCGTGCATGGAAAATTACTGATGGTAGGTAACAGTTCATAGTATGAAATCGTTCATGCTAAGAATTTGTTCAACTGACAAAACCGTTCATACCAATTCTAAAGAATCCGTTCATGCTTTTTTATTTTTCTGTTCAACTGACAAAACCGTTCATACCAACAATCCGTTCATGGTTGTATTTTTGTTCAAGGAATGAAACCGTTAATGCCAAGAATCCGTTCATGTAACAATCCGTTCATGCTTTTTTTATATTCAAGGTAGGAAATCGTTCATGCCAAGAATCTTTCATGGTTGAATCTTTGTTAAAGGTAGGAAACCGTTCGTGTCAAGAAACCGTTCATGCAAAGAAACCGTTCATGATTTAATTTTATTGTACAAGGTAGGAAACCGTTAATGCCAAAAATCCTTTCATGCCAAGAATCCGCTCATGCCTTTTATTTTTATGTTCAATCGATGAAACCGTTCATACCAACAATCCGTTCATGGTTGTATTTTTGTTCAAGCAATGAAACCGTTAATACCAAGAATCCGTTCATTCGAAGAATCCGTTTATTTTCAAGGAGACAGATGATGTATTGAAATTGTAAGTGCCTTCAAGTTACTATTTTCTGTCTGAATTGGTATCTCATATTCATTAAATCCAACTATGTTTCTTCTTCTCTGGAACGCGTCGTGCACATGATCTATCGCTTAGCGTTCAGTCCATAGAATACAACGCATAGTCCCCATTTTTCTACATCCGTCCTTTTGCTGCTTCGAAGAATAAATGTGTAGCTTCATACATTTAGTAATCCGCCCTCCAGCTTGACCGACAATGACAAACGTTTTGTTAATGCTTCAGTTTTTCATGTTCTGTACTACATAGTAGACTTGCTTCAGGTTTATCAAACATTTTACCATCAGAATTTCCTAACTTTTTTGTAATATCTTATTTAAATGTAGCTTTCCAGAGAAGCATGCAGATGATCATCTTTGTCAAGTTACAAGCACCGATATGTTCCTTTGCGAGAGGTTCTCACCATTTGAGTTTTCATATATATCGGATGAACAAATTTTGACATCACGAGACAGTTTTCCCTTGTAATAAACATATTTTTCCATACATCTTTGTCTTATGTAGCTTATTTGTCTTATGTATACTTGGCATTTCAAGTAGACAGATTTTCCATGTACCCGTAACTTTTTTTCATGTTTGTGATTGCTGAATTTACAAGTTACCTTGATCTAATAACGCTTCTTACTTTTGATATTTTTCAGTTTATTTGAATATACTCATGTATGATATTTTTAAAAGAAAATAAAAACATATGGAAAGAATCACTTTTTTTTAAAATTTAAAATATGAAAAGAAACAGTAACCTGAAAGAATAAGTATTTGACGAAACGGGAATCTATTTCTTTTTTTTTTCGTTTAATTCCGATTTCGTACATTTTTTTTACAAAAGATCTACGAACTGAAGAAAATTAAGGTGGGTAGAATCGAACTCGTGACTGTCTAGTTCTTCACCGAAATACGAACTGAAAAAATCGGGAACTGAGAATCGAACTCGTGACAGTCTATTTCGTCCGGGAACTGAGGACAGCCAGCCGGAATCGTGGGCCGGCCCAACAACGGACGGGGGGGTGGTCGGTGCGTCGCTAGGCACCGACCAGGTCGGTGTAAAGCACCATCCTATACACCGACCAGGTCGGTGTATACGACGTGCCGCACACCCCACGCACCTTTTGGGCCGGCCCATATCCGGCTGATGTTCCCTGGAGTCTGTTCCTCCGCCCTTCTTCGCCTGAGCTCTGGTTCTTCCGGGTTCATCTCCATCGACGGAGGCGGAAGGTCCTTCGCCGATTGTGTGTTCGTCTGCCCTTCTTCGCCCGAGCTCTGGTTCTTCCGGGTTCGTCTCCATCGGGCGGCGGAAGGTCAGTACCATTTTCATCTTCTCCCCCTACGCACACTCACCGGAATTGTTCCGATTAGTGTTTTTCCGGCAGGAATTTCAGGGTGGGTTCGCTAGGATGCGTTCTTTTTTTAGATCCCCCTAGGTTTCTTTTCTCTGTAATGCATCGTGCACATGATCTCTCTCTTAGTGTTCACTCCATAGAAGACAACGCATAGTCCCCATTTCTAGATCCGTGTTGCTGCTTGTAAGAAGACACGCATATCTCTGTTTCGAGATCCCCCTAGGTTTCTTTTTCTATCAATCGTTTGCTGCCCACAAGTACTTATAGCCTGTACAGATACACAATTTATTTCTCAAGAAGAAGACAAGCATAGCTCTGTTTCTCTGTTTCTGGCTCTTCATACATTTAGTAATCCGCCCTCCAGTTCGATTGACTATGATTAAATGTTGTGTTAATGCTTCAGTTTTTCATAATTCATACTACATAGAAGACTTGCTTCAGGTTAGTCAAATGTTACCATCAGGAATTTGTAAAAACTTATCTTGCTAGTTACTGGAATCAACATTTTGTTATGTTCTGTGCATTTAGCCGCCTGAGCCCTTCCCCGATTCTTCCCCCGAGTCTGCTCCTCAGTCCCTTCTTCGCTCGAGTTCTGGTTCCTATACACTGGGTTCTGCTTCATTCGTCTCCAGCAATGGCAGCGGAAGGTCAGTACCGTTTCCATCTTCTCCCCATACGAGCACTTCTGGATTCGTTCTGATTAGGTTTTCTTCAGAGGAATTTGTGGGTTGTTTTCCTTAGGATTTTAGGAGTTGTTCGCTAGGTTGCGTACTGTTTCTAGATTCCCCTAGAATTCTTCCGTGGCCAGCCGCTGTCCAGACATGGAGCTCGTTCTGGTCCTCCGGCAAGAGCTATCACAAGCCCCGCTTCTTCCTGGACTCTGCTTTGCTCTTGCTGGCAGGCCCTGCAGCAACTCGCACGAGCATGACCTTTTCCGCCGACTTCTGGTGTGTTAGACTTATGGTACCGACGCTGACTGCTCGCTGGAGAAGATGCCGTCGGTTGATCACAAGCTCATCTAGGAGATGCTGAACTTCTAGCTGAGCTTATAGGAATTGCAGGTAGCAGGTGTCAGGATTTTTCATACATGATAAGATACATTTAACCTATTACTACAATTAGATATGAGCAATTAAATTGCCCGTAAAAAATCCGCGCCCTAGGACTCGCTAATTAGTACCTCGCATATCGCTTCGTCATGGGTTGCATTGACAAGATGTAAGAACCGTTTCTAGATTTATTAAGGAGTAGTTGTACTGAAGTGTTATTACTTCTTCAAATGGCACCATTGTTCGCCTCCGCCCTTTTTTGTTTTCTTAACCTACAGACCTATACTACAGGAATAATGAGATTTTTGTGCGATGAATAAACCCATGGCAATTTCAGCATTCCATTGTAGCCACTTCCCAAAATCCTCGTGAAGCTTGTGGTTCTTCACTTTTTAGTTTTATTGAAGGAACGTTCTAGCCGTGGTCCATGGAGAATCGAGATTAAATCGAAGCATGTGCTGCATTTCTATGCAAGCTTGTGCCACAATCAGTGGTGCGTTAGTTCAGCTAGGCTCCGAGTGCTTCACTTTTTTTTCGATTTATGTCATGAAATAATTTGGAAGACCGGTATAGCTCTAAATCTGTTCATGCTAAAAATTCGTGCATGGAAAATTACTGATGGTAGGTAACAGTTCATAGTATGAAATCGTTCATGCTAAGAATTTGTTCAACTGACAAAACCGTTCATACCAATTCTAAAGAATCCGTTCATGCTTTTTTATTTTTCTGTTCAACTGACAAAACCGTTCATACCAACAATCCGTTCATGGTTGTATTTTTGTTCAAGGAATGAAACCGTTAATGCCAAGAATCCGTTCATGTAACAATCCGTTCATGCTTTTTTTATATTCAAGGTAGGAAATCGTTCATGCCAAGAATCTTTCATGGTTGAATCTTTGTTAAAGGTAGGAAACCGTTCGTGTCAAGAAACCGTTCATGCAAAGAAACCGTTCATGATTTAATTTTATTGTACAAGGTAGGAAACCGTTAATGCCAAAAATCCTTTCATGCCAAGAATCCGCTCATGCCTTTTATTTTTATGTTCAATCGATGAAACCGTTCATACCAACAATCCGTTCATGGTTGTATTTTTGTTCAAGCAATGAAACCGTTAATACCAAGAATCCGTTCATTCGAAGAATCCGTTCATGTTTTTTTTTTATGTTCAAGCTATGAAACCGTTCATACCAACAATCCTTTTATGGTTGTATTTTTGTTCAAGGAATGAAACCGTTAATGCCAAGAATCCGTTCATGTTTTTTTTATGTTCAAGCTATGAAACCGTTCATACCAACAATCCGTTTTATGGTTGTATTTTTGTTCAAGGAAGGAAACCGTTAATGCCAAGAATCCGTTCATGCCACGAATTCGTTCATGCCACGAATCCGTTCATGCTTTTTATTTTTATGTTCAAGCTACGAAACCGTTCATACAAACAATCCGTTCATGGGTTGTATTTTTGTTCAAGGTAGAAACAATTCATACCAACAATCCGTTCATGGTTGAATTTTTGTTCAAGGTAGGAAATCGTTCATGCCAAGAATCCGTTCATGGTTGAATCTTTGTTAAAGGTAGAAAACCTTTCATGCCAAGAAACCGTTCATGCCAAGAAACCGTTAATATTTTAATTTTACTCTTTGAATTGGTTTCTGAGAAATGCACTATTTAAATTTTGAACAAATAATACTCCTACTAGAATAGTTTTCTCACTGAATTGGTTTCTGATATGCAGTAGCATAGTTTCTCAAATGCCTCCGAAAACATAGAATAATTTGCTTCAATTTTTATGTTCATGGTTGAATTTTTGTTCAAGGAAGGAATTTTTTCATGATTATAGTCCCTTCATTCAATTATTTTTATATGTTCAAGGTAGGAAACCGTTAATGCTAAGAATCCGTTCATGCTTTTTTATTTTCATGTTCAAGTGACAAAACCGTTCATACCAACAATCCGTTCATGGTTGTATTTTTTTTCAAGGTAGGAAACGGTTCATGCCAAGAATCCGTTCATGTAACAATCCGTTCATGCTTTTTTTATATTCAAGGTAGGAAATCGTTCATGCCAAGAATCTTTTTCATGGTTGAATCTTTGTTAAAGGTAGGAAACCGTTCGTGTCAAGAAACCGTTCATGCAAAGAAACCGTTCATGATTTAATTTTAATTTTATTGTACAATTTCCGGTGCCAAGAAACCAGAGAACGTTGGCTTTATCTATGAATACGGGCGGTTGGATTCACCCCTGTGTAATGGATTGCTATGGCATGTTAACTTCTACCGAGCAAATTCATCGTAGAAAAGAAGGAAAATTTGGTGACAAAGATATTCTCATGCATGTCGTCATAAAAGAAGTCACGGTTTGTATAATCTTTTACCAAATCATATTCTCCACACGACATTTTTACCCTCTTTTTTTTTCGGATGATCTCAACGAAGCTATTAGCGTGTTTTCCAATTTAATTTCCATTCATTTATCCTTTTTGACTTCGCACATAAATTACTGATGGACCCCAATTTGGATTGTTCTAATCCAGAATATAAAAGGATTTTCTCACTAGATTATGTTGGATACATATTGGAAAACGCAGGGCTGGTGTATTTCTTTTTTATCATTCAGCTTTGTCACCCTCAATATATATTTGACAGAATCGCTCTTTCAATTTCGTAATAAAATATTAATTAATTTTTTTCACATCAACTATATGTAGGTACACATTCCATGTCCAATTGGAAAAGAGTGGATACTTATTGTCGCAAACTTCATTGATAAATCATTTGATGTGTTAAATCCTGATTCCTCAGTAGGAAAGTTCTCCACAGTAGTTAACACCGTGATATTCAATTTCAAACAACTATTTGTCAAATGTTATCCTGGTTGCTTCAAGTTCAACATACATGATTTTAGTGTTAAGTATGTTCATGTGCCAAAGCAAAACTTTAGGTGAATACAGTCCCTTCCGTTTTTATTCAAAACTTTTAATATTGTTTTATACATAAGCTTACCATGGCATTGCCATTTTTTCGTTTTTGAGCACAGGTATGATTCTGGAATTTTTGTGATCCAATATATGAGATGCTACAATGGAGTTGAAGTACAACAATTCTCAAATGTAACTTATTCTGTCCATTATAATTTTGTACTTTCTGCTCCTGAAAAAAAACAATACTCCCTCCGATTCATATTAATTGACTTCAATATGGATGTATCTAGAACTAAAATGTGTCTAGATACATTCATATTAGAGTCAATTAATATGAACCGGAGGGAGTAGTAAATCTGGAATTCTTTTTTTTGGTTTTCAATAAAAGGTTGACTTGCAAGCAATTCGTGAAAAAGTCTCATGCCAGTTAGTGATAAACAAATTTAATGAGCAACAGGTGCCAATAGCACGAGAATTCATTTCGAAGCATGTAAGTATAGATATTTTTTAGTAATATATCAATTTCCGTGCACCGACCATATAGAATCCAACGAGCATGAGATTTCATTTTTTATGTAAAGTGTGTTCATTCTTTTTCACGAGGCTCCACATCTTCTTCATTGATTAAGTTAGCAATTTATTTTCAAGGAGACGAGATGATGTATTGAAATTGTAAGTGCCTTCAAGTTACTATTTTTCTGTCCGAATTGGTATCTCATATTCATTAAATCCAACTATGTTTCTTCTTCTCTGGAACGCGTCGTGCACATGATCTATCGCTTAGCGTTCAGTCCATAGAATACAACGCATAGTCCCCATTTTTCTACATATTTTTCAGAAAAAAGTAGCTGGTATGAACGGTTTGAGAAACTATGTTACTGCATATCAGAAATGTAACTTATTCTGTCCATTAAAATTTTGTACTTTCTGCTACTGAAAAAAACAATAGTAAATCTGGAATTCTTTTTTTTGGTTTTCAATAAAAGGTTGACTTGCAAGCAATTCGTGAAAAAGTCTCATGCCAGCTAGTGATAAACAAATTTAATGAGCAACAGGTGCCAATAGCACGAGAATTCATTTCGAAGCATGTAAGTATAGATATTTTTTAGTAATATATCAATTTACGTGCACTGACCATATAGAATCCAACAGCACGAGATTTCATTTTTTATGTAAAGTGTGTTCATTCTTTTTCACAGGCTCCACATCTTCTTCATTGATTAAGTTAGCTATTTATTTTCAAGGAGACAGATGATGTATTGAAATTGTAAGTGCCTTCAAGTTACTATTTTCTGTCTGAATTGGTATCTCATATTCATTAAATCCAACTATGTTTCTTCTTCTCTGGAACGCGTCGTGCACATGATCTATCGCTTAGCGTTCAGTCCATAGAATACAACGCATAGTCCCCATTTTTCTACATCCGTCCTTTTGCTGCTTCGAAGAATAAATGTGTAGCTTCATACATTTAGTAATCCGCCCTCCAGTTTGACTGACAATGACAAACGTTTTGTTAATGCTTCAGTTTTTCATGTTCTGTACTACATAGTAGACTTGCTTCAGGTTTATCAAACATTTTACCATCAGGAATTTCCTAACTTTTTTGTAATATCTTATTTAAATGTAGCTTTCCAGAGAAGCATGCAGATGATCATCTTTGTCAAGTTACAAGCACCGATATGTTCCTTTGCGAGAGGTTCTCACCATTTGAGTTTTCATATATATCGGATGAACAAATTTTGACATCACGAGACAGTTTTCCCTTGTAATAAACATATTTTTCCATACATCTTTGTCTTATGTAGCTTATTTGTCTTATGTATACTTGGCATTTCAAGTAGACAGATTTTCCATGTACCTGTAACTTTTTTTCATGTTTGTGATTGCTGAATTTACAAGTTACCTTGATCTAATAACGCTTCTTACTTTTGATATTTTTCAGTTTATTTGAATATACTCATGTATGATATTTTTAAAAGAAAATAAAAACATATGGAAAGAATCACTTTTTTTTAAAATTTAAAATATGAAAAGAAACAGTAACCTGAAAGAATAAGTATTTGACGAAACGGGAATCTATTTCTTTTTTTTTTTCGTTTAATTCCGATTTCGTACATTTTTTTTACAAAAGATCTACGAACTGAAGAAAATTAAGGTGGGTAGAATCGAACTCGTGACTGTCTAGTTCTTCACCGAAATACGAACTGAAAAAATCGGGAACTGAGAATCGAACTCGTGACAGTCTATTTCGTCCGGGAACTGAGGACAGCCAGCCGGAATCGTGGGCCGGCCCAACAACGGACGGGGGGGTGGTCGGTGCGTCGCTAGGCACCGACCAGGTCGGTGTAAAGCACCTCCCTACTTTTCTACGAGTACATTTTATTATTAACCACTGGCTGGGCTGGGCTGGGCCGTTGAGTGCAGCCAGCCGAGTTGGTACTTGGTAGCATGTATGGACATGTGGAGTTGATGATTGACTGATTTTTTTTTGCCCAACATATTTTTCGCAAGTAGAACCTGTTTACATAGCGCTAAAAAGAAATTAAAGAAGACTAGAAAATAACCCTACAACAATTGCTGATGTTGGCCAACCTTCTCCGACTTCGCCAGCACCTGTCGCCGTCAGCGTGCCTCGGCGTGGCGATTCGAGGATTGGGAAGGTGTCAAACAAGGACCACCATCGGCAAGCCGACGCACTACTGCTTGACTCGGACTACTTCGCAGACAACGCAAAACATAAGACAAAGGATTTTTGGCGCCGATTTAGGATAAACAAGGAGTTGTTCATGAAGATTGGTATGACACTGATGCATGTAAAATGCATACATTAATTTTGCACTTTATTATCACATATTCCCACATATTTGCAACATATATGATCTTATTTACATGTGTTATATTGATTTATGGGATTTACCAATGATTTTCTTTATTTGGATTATAACTCTACAAGGGAAGAAAATTATGTTTTGCGTATTTTTCACTTTCAAGGACCTATACGGAATCAAATTGAGCTAGAAATTCGGGGACGTCAATATTTCATCACAAGAAGCAGCTGGAGCACCTATACCTCACGAGGAAGGGCTGGAGGCCAAAAATATACCAGGTGGCGCACCCATCAAGGGGGCGCACCACCTTTAGTTGTCGACTGTCCAATTCGCTTCAATCTTTCGCCAACCGACTTCATTTGACCTAAACAATCCTATATATATGACCCCCGGGGGTTTCCTCGAGGAGAGCATCGCAGAAACACTGAAACACCAAAACAGAGGTTGCGCCAGCAACGATTGGAGGGGGAAACTCCGTCGGAGCCGCCGCCGGAGGGATCTTCACCATCTCCAACGTCTTCATCATCAACATCATGATCAAGGGGGGGGGAGTCCACCTCTGTACTATGGGTTTGTGGTAGTAGCTTGATCAATTTCTCTATTGTTCTTCATAGATCTTCGTACCATATGAGCTGCCAACATTATTATGGCCATATATGTAATTTCTCTGTGGTGCATCTTTATTCTATGATATTGTGATATGAGATTGGAATCTATTATGTGTAAGATTTATTAGTAGATGCATATTATGTACCCCGTTCTTAAGTATTGATTTTGATCCAACTTGTATGCAAGAATATTTGTGGGGAGATGTGTGTATTATTAGATGTAGTAGCATGGTTTTAGCGATTGGATAGTGACAACAAATTCATGATCTATTATGGTTTTGCCACTAGGGATAAAGTGAATGCATGTGTTATGTTCGTCACGTGACAAAATTAATGATCTTGTTTATTCAAGGTAGCATATTTGATATTCAAACATCATGTTAAAGTATGTATGGCTATGCTCTGTTAATTCTTAATACAAGATTGAGTTTTCCCTTTCTGCTTGTGGAGTATTGCTTGTGACGGTAAAGCACACGTCCGTTGGGAACCCCAAGAGGAAGGTATGGTGAGTACAGCTGCGAGTTTTCCCTCAGTAAGAAACCAAGGTTATCGAACCAGTAGGAGATGAAGATCACGTGAAGGTTGTTGGTGAAGGAGTGTAGTGCGGCGCAACACCAGGGATTCCGATGCCAACGTGGAACCTGCACAACACAATCAAACTACTTTGCCCCAACTTAACGAGTGAGGTTGTCAATCTCACCGGCTTGCTGAAAACAAAGGATTAAACGTATGGTGTGGAAAATTATGTTTGCTTGCAGAAAACAAAAGAGAACAATGATTGCAGTAGGTTGTATTTCAGATGTAAAAGAATGGACCAGGGTCCACAGTTCACTAGTGGTGTCTCTCCAATAAGATAATAACATGTTGGGTAAACAAATTACAGTTGGGCAATTGACAAATAGAGAGGACATAACAATGCACATGACTACTATGAGATTTACTTAGAGCATTACGACAAAGAACATAGACCGCTGATGTCTACGCACGCTTCTATTCCTGTAGACAGTGTTGGGCCTCCAAGAGCAGAGGTTTGTAGAACAGTAGCAAGTTTCCTTTAAGTGAATCACCCAAGGTTATCGAACTCAGGGAGGTAGAGGTCAAAGATATCCCTCTCAAGCAACCACCGCAATTACGATACAAGAAGTCTCTTGTGTCCCCAACACACCTAATACACTTGTCAGATGTATAGGTGCACTAGTTCGACGAAGAGATAGTAAGATGCAAGTGATATGGATGTATATGAGCGGTAATAACAATCTGAAATAAATATGGCAGCAAGTAAACATGCAGTAGAACAGTAAATAAATGGAGATTCGATATTTGGAAACAAGGCCTAGGGATCCTACTTTCACTAGTGGACACTCTCAACAATGATCACATAAATAAATAACTTCTCTTCTCTTGTGCTACTTTCTCTCACTCTCTTGTTGGATAACAAACACCATTCATTGTGTAGGGCTACAAGAGCTCCCTCAAGCCGGAGTAAACAAGCTCCACAACATTCGGAGTTCATATTTAAGTAACCTCTAGAGTGCATAATAGACCATTGCAATTTAGACCGAGTACTAACATAGCATACACACTCGTCAACAATAGCTATGAAAGGGGGAATATATCGCATCAATACTATCATAGTAATAGTTAACTTCATAATCTACAAGAGATTACAATCATAACCTACGCCAAGTACTACATGATGCACACACTCGTCAACATTACATCATGGAGGAGGAATAGACTACTTTAATAACATCACTAGAGTAGCACATAGATTAATAGTGATACAAAGCTCATGATCACATAAAGATCACATGGGAGAGAGAGATGAACCACATAGCTACGGTAGAGCCCTTAGCCTCGGGGGAGAACTACTCCCTCCTCATCATAGGAGACAGTAGCGGTGATGAAGATGGTGGTGGTGTCGATGGAGATGCCTTCCGGGGGCAATTCCCCGTCCCGGCGGTGTGCCGGAACGCAGACTTCTGTCCCCCGAATCTTGGCTTCGCGATGGCGGCGGCTGCGTAACTTTTCTCGTATCGTGGCTTATCTCCTTAGGGTTTTCGCGACGGAGAGGCTTTATAGGCGGAAGGGCAGCCTCGGAGGGGTCCTGGGGGTCCCACACCATAGGGGGGCGCCCCCCCTTGGCCGCTCCGCCATGTGGGGTGGGGCCCCCTTGGCTCCCCTCTGGTCCCTCTTTGGTGCTCTGGAACCTTCCGTGGAAAATAGGAAGTATGGCTTTTATTTCGTCCAATTTCGAGAAAATTTCTTGTGTAAGATTTCTGGAACCAAAAACAGCAGAAAACAGGAACTGGCACTTCGGCATCTCGTTAATAGGTTAGTTCCGGAAAATGCATCAAAACGATATAAAGTGTGAACAAAACATGTAGGTATTGTCATAAAACTAGCATGGAACATCAGAAATTATAGATACGTTTGAGATGTATCAAGCATCCCCAAGCTTAGTTCCTACTCGCCCTCGAGTAGGTAAACGATAACAACAATAATTTCTGAAGTGACATGCTACTTACATAATCTTGATCATACTATTGCAAAGCATATGAGATGAATGAAGTGATTCAAAGCAATGGTAAAGACAATGACTAAACAACTGAATCATATAGCAAAGACTTTTCATGAATAGTACTTTCAAGACAAGAATCAATAAGTCTTGCATAAGAGTTAACTCATAAAGCAATATATTCTCAGTAGAAGGTTTTGAAGCAACACAAAGGATGATTAAGTTTCAGCAATTGCTTTCAACTTGTAACATGTATATCTTATGGATAGTTGTCATCATAAAGCAATATAACAAGTGCAATAGGTAAACATGTAAGAATCAATGCACACAGTTGACACAACTGTTTGCTTCTAAGATAGAAAGAAGTAGGTAAACTGACTCAACATAAAGTAAAAGAATGGCCCTTCGCAGAGGAAAGCATGGATTACTATTTTTGTGCTAGAGCTTTTATTTTGAAAACATAGAAACAATTTTGTCAACGGTAGTAATAATTCATATGTGTTATGCATAAGACATCCTATAAGTTGCAAGCCTCATGCATAGAATACCAATAGTGCCCGCACCTTGTCCTAATTATCTTGGATTTACATGGATTATCATTGCATAACATATGTTTCAACCAAGTGTCACAAAGGGGTACCTCTATGCCGCCTGTACAAAGGTCCAAGGAGATAGATCGCTTTTGATTTCTCGTTTTTGATAGATCTCAACTAAGGACATCCATACCGGGACAACATAGAAAACAGATAATGGACTCCTCTTTAATGCATAAGCATTCAACAACGAGATAATATTCTCATAAGAGATTGAGGATTAATGTCCAAACTGAAACTTCCACCATGATTCATGGCTTTAGTTAGCGGCCCAATGTTCTTCTCTAACAATATGCATACTCAAACCATTTGATCATGATAAATCACCCTTACTTCAGACAAGACGAACATGCATAGCAACTCACATGATATTCAACAAAGGTGTAATAGTTGATGGCGTCCCCAAAAACATGGTTACCGCTCAACAAGCAACTTATAAGAAATAAGATACATAAGTAACATATTCAATACCACAATAGTTTTTAAGGCTATTTTCCCATGAGCTATATATTGCAAAGACAAGGAATGAAATTTTAAAGGTAGCACTCAAGTAATTTACTTTGAAATGGCAGAGAAATACCACATAGTAGGTAGGTATGGTGGACACAAATGGCATAGTTTTTGGCTCAAGGTTTTGGATGCACGAGAAGTATTCCCTCTCAGTACAAGGCTTTGGCTAGCAAGGTTGTTTGAAACAAACACAAGTATGAACCGGTACAGCAAAACTTACATAAGAACATATTGCAAGCATTATAAGACTCTACACTATCTCCTTGTTGTTCAAACACTTTACCAGATAATATCTAGACTTTAGAGAGACCAATCATGCAAACCAAATTTCAACAAGTTCTATGGTAGTTCTTCATTAATCGGTGCAAAGTACATGATGCAAGAGCTTAAACATGATCTATTTGAGCACAACAATTGCCAAGTATCAAATTATTCAAGACAATATACCAATTACCACGTGTAGCATTTTCTGTTTCCAACCGCATAACAATGAACGAAGCAGTTTCAACCTTCGCCATGAACATTAAAAGTAAAGCTAAGAACACCAGTGTTCATATGAACGAGCGGAGCGTGTCTCTCTCCCACACAAGCATGAATTTATTCAGAGAATGAAAATAACAAAACGAAAATAAAAGCACACAGACGCTCCAAGTAAAGTACATAAGATGTAACAGAATAAAAATATAGTTTCACTAGAGGTGACCTGATAAGTTGTCGATGAAGAAGGGGATGCCTTGGGCATCCCCAAGCTTAGATGCTTGAGTCTTCTTGATCATATTGTATCATCCTCCTCACTTGACCCTTGAAAACTTCCTCCACACCAAACTCAAAACAAATTCATTAGAGGGTTAGTGCATAATCAAAAATTCACATATTCAGAGGTGACATAATCATTCTTAACACTTCTGGACATTGCACAAAGCTACTGAAAGTTAATGGAACAAAGAAATCCATTCAACATAGCAAAAGAGGCAATGCGAAATAAAAAGGCAGAATTTGTCAAAACAGAACAGTCCGTAAAGACGAATTTTTTAGGGGCACTTAACTTGCTCAGATGAAAAATCTCAAATTGAATGAAAGTTGCGTACATATCTGAGGATCACGCACGTAAATTGGCAGATTTTTCTGAGTTGCCTACAGAGATGTCTACTCAAATTCGTGACAGCAAGAAATCTGTTTCTGCGCAGTAATCCAAATCTAGTATTAACCTTACTATCAAAGACTTTACTTGGCACAACATTGCAATAAAATAAAGATAAGGAGAGGTTGCTACAGTAGTAACAACCTCCAAGACACAACAAAACAGTAGCAAAATAAAAACATGGGTTATCTCCCAAGAAGTGCTTTCTTTATAGCCATTAAGATGGGCTCAACAATTTTAATGATGCTCACATAAGGATGAGAGTTGGAGAAAAGAGGGCATAAAAAGCAAGTATGAAACAAATTTAAGCCTAACCCACTTCTTATGAAAAGGAATCTTGTTCACAAATAAATTCATGAAGAACAAAGTGACAAGCATAGGAAGATAAAACTCGAGTAACTTCAAGATTCTCAACATAAAGAGGGGAAACTTAATATTATTAAGATGCGTATAACCATGTTTCCCTCTCTCATAATAACTTTCAGTAGCATCATGAACAAACTCAACAATATAACTATCATATAAAGCATTCTTATCATGAGTCTCATGCATAAAATAATTACTACTCCCAACATAAGCATAGTCATTCTTATTAATTGTAGTGGGAGAAAATTCAACAAAGTAGCTATCATTATTATTCTCATCATCAAATATAGGAGGCATAGTATAATCATAATAAACTTTATCCTCCATAGTAGGTGGCACCAAAATACCACTATCATTATAATCATCATAAATGGGAGGCAAAGTATCATCAAAGAAAATTTTCTCCTCAAAACTTGGGGGACTAAAAATATCACAACCAGCTTCCCCAAGCTTAAATTCTTCCATAGCATTAGCAATAATAGTGTTCAAAGATTTCATGCTAATAACATTGCTACAACTATTTTGCAAACAAAGTTCCATGGGTTTTTTAATTCTCTCTTCAAACACATCATGTCCTAATTCAATATAAAGTTCATAAAGATCTCTAATATTTTGTTGTTTTCCATTATGCCTAACTAGTGTAAACAAGAAACAAAAAGATGCAATTGCAGGATCTAAAGGAAATAGCTTCGAGCACACACACAACGGCAACAGAAAAGTACTTTACCTGGGACCAAAGTATGAGTGCCTTTTACCTTTCCTCCCCGGCAACGGCGCCAGAAAAGTGCTTGATGTCTACGGGAGCTTCTATTCTTGTAGACAGTGTTGGGCCTCCAAGAGCAGAGGTTTGTAGAACGAGCGAGCAAGTTTCCCTTAAGTGGATCACCCAAGGTTTATCGAACTCGGGGAGGAAGAGGTCAAAGATATCCCACTCATGCAACCCCGCAACCACAAAGCAAGAAGTCTCTTGTGTCCCCAACCCACCTAATAGGTGCACTAGTTCGGCGAAGAGATAGTGAAATACAAGTGGTATGAATGAATATGAGCAGTAGTAACGGCGCCGGAAAAGTGCTTGTCGGCGTGCGGTTGATGGTAGTAATATTGCAGGAAGTAAAGATGCGGTAAAACGAGTAAACAAGCAGCGATAGCGATATTTAGGAACAAGGCCTAGGGATTATACTTTCACTAGTGGACACTCTCAACATTGATCACATAACATAATAAATAGATAGATGCTAGACTCTACACCCTCTTGTTGGATGATGAACACCACTAACTGTGTAGGATTACACGAACCCTCAATGTCGGAGTTAACAAGCTCCACAATATTCGATGTTCATGTTTAAATAACCTTAGAGTGCATGACAGATCAACATAACCAAACCAAGTACTAACATAGCATGCACACTGTCACCTTCACACTACGAAAGGAGGCATAGATCACATCAATACCATCATAGCAATAGTTAACTTCATAATCTACAAGAGATCACAATCATAGCCTACGCCAAGTACTACACGATGCACACACTGTCACCATTACACCGTGCAGGAGGAATAAACTACTTTAATAACATCACTAGAGTAGCACGCAGATATATTGTGATACAAAACACATTTCAATCACAAAGAGATATAAATAAGCACTTTACTATGCCATTCATAACAGTGAATAAGTATTCTGTGAAATATAGCCTAAGAGACCCACACGGTGCACACACTGTCACCTTTACACACGTGGGACAAGGAGTCTCCGGAGATCACATAAGTAAAATCCACTTGACTAGCACAATGACATCTAGATTACAAGCATCATCATATGAATCTCAATCATGTAAGGCAGCTCATGAGATTATTGTATTGAAGCACATAGGAGAGAGATTAACTACATAGCTACCGGTACAGCCCCGAGCCTCGATGGAGAACTACTCCCTCCTCATGGGAGACAGCAGCGTTGACGAAGATGGCGGTGGTGTCGATGGAGGAGCCTTCCGGGGGCACTTCCCCGTCCCGGCGGCGTGCCGGAACAGAGACTCCTGTCCCCCAGATCTTGGCTTCGCGATGGCGGTGGCTCTGGAAGGTTTCTCGTACCGTGGCTTTTCCGTCTCGATGTTTTAGGCCAGGGACCTCTATATAGGCGAAGAGGCGGAGTCGGAGGGTCGACGAGGCGGTGACACACTAGGGGGGCGCGGCCAACGCCTGGGCCGCGCCACCCTGTCGTCTGGGGCCCATAGGGCCCTCCTCTGGCGGCTCTCGGGTGTTCTGGAAGCTTCGTGGAAAAATAGGATGCTGGGCGTTGATTTCGTCCGATTCCGAGAATATTTCCTTACTAGGATTTCTGGAACCAAAAACAGCGTAAAACAACGAATCGGCCCTTCGGCATCTCGTCAATAGGTTAGTTCCGGAAAACGCATAATAATGACATAAAGTATGCATAAAACATGTAGATATCATCAATAATGTGGCATGGAACATAAGAAATTATCGATACGTCGGAGACGTATCAAGGAGCCAAGAAGCACGTTGAAGGTTGATGGCGGAGGAGTGTAGTGCGGCGCAACACCGGGTGACAAGGGATTAACTTATCAATGCCTATGGATTGTAGGCTAGGGTTTAGTTAGAAGTAGAGGGCAAGTAGATCTCGAAGGTTTCAGCCGAAAAGTACTCGACGATTATGAAAACTACGGTTTGCAGACAATGATTCGATGATCTCCTCGTCCCTCGACTCCCCCTTTATATAAGAGGTGGAGCCGAGGGTTTCGTTTTGTACAAGTTACGGAGTCCGGGACGGTTTCTAACTCATCCCGCAGATTTACAAACAACACTTCCTATTACAATTCTACTTTCCTTAATATATCTTGGGCTCTCGAACCTTCTTATTCTTCGGGTAGTGGGCCTTCGATAAACCCCGGGTACTATCTTTGGCAGGCCCATTTGGGATGCCTATGTCAGTAGCCCCCGAGATTTTACTTGAATCGTAGAATCGGGGAAAATCTCCATCGCTTATTCTTATTCCACAATGTAAACCTTTCTATATTTCTTTATATAAATTTCTATATTGTACAGGGGATATTGGTAGTTGGGGCTAGTTCATCCGACGGATCAGGTACTAGTTAAGCTGCTCTATTGGCAATCCGCAAAAACCTACTTCAAGATCACGTCCCTGGACATGATCTCGGGATACTGGTGCAAACTTCGACGAGTGCCGCTTAAGGTCTTACCATTCCGTCGAGTCCCAGTTAAATTTATCGAGTACCTAACGCGTCCGTTAGGATTTTTCTTCGTATCCGTTGATACGGATAAAAGTAGCGAGCGCGAGTCTCCGCGATGCCACGCCCAGCGAGAATGGATCCGGGGTCTTACCTTCGCAAATCTGCGGCATTCGAGAAATTGATCGCAACATTGGCGTTACGAGAATATATTGTCGAGTGCTTTTCCGGCTGCTGGAATGGCACATTTTATCGAGTCAAATATGACTTATATTAATCTCCCGATGGGAGTATATGTAGAGTTAATTAGAACTCGAAATATACTCTCTTGATTTTCTATCTTTCTTTCTTTTTCTTTTTTATATTTCATCGGGCACGCGAACAGCGTTCCCGATGGGAGTAGCCCCCGAGGCTACAGCCAAGAACTTGTGCTTGGTTGTAGGCTCCCACAATTTCTATATTTGCCACAGTCGAAATTTTACTTTTCTCGAAGTAGCCCCCGAGCATTTGGGCAAAAACTTGTTTCTGACCAAAGGCTCCCGAAATATTCGGATAACTTCTCCTGTCGCCATTCTCCTTTTATTTTCCTTGTCGACATATTTTACTTGTCAAATTTACTTCAACTCCGTTAATAGTCGAAATTTTTCTCGCCTTGTGGGTCCACTTGTTCCCACCACGTTGACACGTCGTGCAAGTGGGGGACACACGTCCTCCGCTTTTTCTGTCGCACGTACGGTAACGCCTATCTCAGTAAAAATACTGTTTTGCCCTTGTATCTAGAAGATCTATTCTCACCACACGATTTCTTCATCCAACGGCCCACTGCTTCACCCAGTTCTTATATAAACCTTTCTTCCACCTCCGTTCATCCCCTCGCTTGCGCCGCTCACCTGTTCCTCTTCGCAAAACTTCCCCTGCGCCCAACTCTCTCTGATTTTCCGCACTCGCATACATTGCTCTGCCCATTGCCGTTGATGCCACCGCGCGCGCGCCTAACTCGCCACAGCACTCCGGAATCCAAGATGGCCGCCGAGGATCTTGAGTGGGAGAGATCGAAAATCTCCAACCAAGATACCAACATGCTGAAGAGGCTCGGCCTTATGAAGAAGGAGGACGCCATCCGCTTTCCTAGCGAAGAAAGCTACCCCAATCCTCCAATGGAGTACCGGGTTAGTTTTGTTGATCATCTAATCCGCGGCCTTTCGCCTCCAATCCACGATTTCCTCCGCGGCCTTCTTTTCGTTTATGGGATTCAGCTGCACCATCTGACCCCCAATTCCATCCTTCATATTTCTATTTTTATCACTCTTTGCGAATGCTTCCTTGGAGTCGCTCCCAATTGGGCTCTTTGGAAGCGCATTTTCTGCATTCGCCGCAATGGCTCCCACAACGTCACTTATAACATAGGTGGCGTTGTTATCTGTGTTCGTACCGATGCCGACTATTTCGATGTCAAGTTCCCTGACTTATCTGTGTTTTTGCAACCTCAAGGCGCCTTCTCTTTATTTTGCTGTGCCTTTCTTCCAATTTCTTGCTCTGTTGCTTTAACAGGCTCAGTTCTTGATTCTGCTGCCGAAGATCAGAGAGTGAATGAGAG
>NC_061509.1:85291768-85339321 GCF_022539505.1 Lolium rigidum
CAAAGTAATTAAGAATAAATCTAACCACAGCCTTAAACCTGAGATCCCCGCGATCCCTCCCCGCACGATATACAACGGGTTTTAGGTTTCGTACACCGCAACCCCGCAATTAGCAACGAATACAAGATGACTCCCTAGGTCTATAAATGGTGAAGTGTCAGTCGAATACTACATGACACCACTAGAAGAATAACACCACAACTTAAATATACCATTGAACATTACCTAACCATAGTTCACTACTAACATTTAGACTTCACCCATGTTCTCAAGAACTAAACGAACTACTCACGAGACATCATATGGAACATGATCAGAGGTGATATGATGATGAATAACAATCTGAACATAAACTTGGTTCAATGGTTTCAAGTGCACTCAATAGCATCAACAACAAGTAGATCGATACGGAGAGTTTCCCCTATCAAAACAATCACATCAAACCCAAATTGCTACGGCGGTGACGGTCCACAGGAGACGATGTGACAGATGGTGGTGGAGATGATGATGATGATGGAGATGATGTCCACTGATGATGGTGACGATGGCGTCGATTTCCCCCCCCGAGGGGGGGGGAATTTCCGCCATTCCCCGCCCCGCCGAGAGCTCTTTTCTCCTCTCGGTGTCTCCGCCCCCGCAGGCGGCCGTAACTTCGCGAGGTACCTCTCGTGGCTTAGGTTTTCGGACAAGGATTGCTTCTTCAAGAAAAGGAGGCGAAAGGGGTCACTTCCACACTACATGGCGGCGCCGCCAGCATTGGCCGCGCCGCCTAGGGTGTGTGTGGGCCCGTCCTCCCCCGGCTCCTTCGCTTCCTTCGTCATCTTGAAAATAGGACTTTTTGTATACTTTCCGCGCTGATCTTCCGAAATATTGCGTTCTCCGACGGTGCTTTTTCCAGCAGAACTCGGCTCCGTGCTTGATCCTCCAATAATGATGAAACATGCAAAAATAGATGAAATAACATAAGTATCGTGTCCCAATATGAAATATATCAATGAATAACAACAAATTATGATATAAAATAGTGATGCAAATTGGACGTATCATAACCCTAGTATTTTTATTTTTTGTGGTGTAGAGTTATCAAGGAAAATTTTTCTTTGTTAGATATTAACGATCCATAATACGATGTCTCGCATGGGTGTCTTTTCTTATTGCATTGATAATTGCCATACAAATACATACATACAAAATATTTAAGAAGATGACACTTTGCCAAAATATGATAGACCGCCGTGTGCTTTGAACTTATTAATGAAAAGAGGACCCTCTGCTTCTTCTATTGTTTCGGGAAATAAAAACAGGTTATGAGGAGAAGCTCATCAAGCCTCTCCCTCCTCCGAAAGAAAAGGAACGAGGAGAACGAGAAGAAGAAGAAGAAGAAGAAGAAGAAGAAGAAGGGGAATAAAAAGAAAGAGGTAACAACAACATATCCCCGTGTATGATAACGATAGGTAACCGTAAGTATGTTGCCCCGATGACACAGATAATGAATTCAATACGATGATCTTCCTGCCCTTTACCTACATTAGTGATCGTGATTTGAAAGATAACAACTACTTTGATATTGACACCGGGAACCGAATTCCGTAAAATGATAATGATGAATAACTGCCATAGTATCTACATGTTCAACTCCATGCTTCCTCCCATAATGATATAGAAAGCTCTGAAGCTTGTGGGATGAGGTGCTTTTGAATCCTTTCGCTGACCGATCATTATATGCTCGGATACATCCTCTCTAGTAAACAATCAGATGCAGGTAATGGTTGCACGCCACGAACACACCGTAAAGATAACTATCTCTATTTCTTATGATGACACCGTGCCCAATCTTGACAGATTATTATAGAAGAAGGCATATGATATGGCTGCAGAGAACTATCCCTTATGAAACCTTTCACTATTTATGTGATTGGATATGCCAAAACAATTCCCTTAGTAATGCAAACTGGTATTTACCATGTCTCAAATCCTCTTGATAATGATCCTCTCCAATTACTATTAATGAATAGTTTTCTCTTTATGCCAAAAATAATGATACTTATGCATATGAACCATGATAAAGAATGTTTTAAGTGATGGATATATTGTGGATTTCCAATAATGATGCTCACTGGTGTTATTAAGAGAGGGAAAACATTGGTGCATCTTAATACAGCCTTTTATGTTGAGAATTTTAAAGCTGTGCTTGTATTTGCTCTGCTTGTCACTTGTTCTTCATGAATTTATATGTGTACAAGATCCCTTTTCATAGGAAGTGGGTGAGACTTAAATTTGTTTCATACTTGCTTTTGACGCTCTCTTTGCTTCAACTCTCATCCTTATGTGAGCACACAAATTTACACAGCCCATCTTAATGGCTATAAAGAAAGCACTTCTGGGAGATAACCCATGTCTTTATTTTGCTACCTGCTTGCTGGGTCTTGAACTTATACTACCGTATCAACCTCCATCTTATTTTATTGTTGTGCCAAGTAAAGTTCTTTTGATAGTAATGTTGATACTAGATTTGATTATTGCCAGAACATTGTCACGTGCTATGGTTCGTAGGTAATTCCGAAAATCTGCCAATTTACGTGCGTGCATGATATGTACGCAACTTTCATTCAATTTGAGCATTATCCGAGCAAGTCCAAGGCTCTCCTAAAATCGTCTTATGACCGTTCGGCTTTGACATTCTCTTATTTCGCATTGCCCTTTTACGTGTTGAATGGATTTCTTTGTTCCATTAACTTCCAGTATGCAATGTCCAAGTGTTAAGAATTATTGTGTCACCGAATACTGAATTTTTGATTATGCACTAACCTCTAATTTATTTGTTTTAAGTTTGGTGTGGGCAGTTTCAAGGGTCAAGAGAGGAGGATGATACTTCTTGATCAAGAAGAGTGAAATGATGCTAGATGCCCTCTGGTTCATCCCTCGCATATTTCAAGAAGATCACGTTTAAGTTTGGGATGCTCTGCATCCTCTTCATCAACAATTTATCGTTCTTCTTCTCTTGAAATCCATAAGTATTTTATTCGGTCACATCATATGTTCTTTACTTGGAGCGTCCGTTTGTTTTTTTTTTTTGTTTTGGTTTGAACAACGTTGCTTGTGTGGGAGAGAGACACGCTCCGTCGTTGCGTATGAACACATGTGTTCTTAGCTTCATCACTTGTTCATGGCGAAGTTGAACCGGCTTCGTTAATTTCTATTTGCTGTTCTAAAATGCTTCATGTGGTAATTGGTATGGGTAATGTCTTGGAATAATTTGATACTTGGCAAATTGCTTTCAGTTTCATATAGATCATGTTTAAGCTCTTGCATCATGTACTGGTACCTATATTAATGAAGAACTAAGAGCAGAGCTTGTTAAAATTTGGTTTGCATGATTGGATGAGTCTAGATATTTTTCTCGGTTAATGTGTTTGAACAACAAGGAAGACATGTAAAAGTCTTATATTGGCAATATGTCTATGTGAGTCTTGTCGACCGTTTTATATACTTGAGTTTGCTTCAAACAACCTTGGCTAGCCTCAGATGAGAGGAATTCTTCTCATGGGCATCCAAATCCTGACAAAAACTATGCTTACTTGTGTCCACCATACCTACCTACTATGCAGATACCGCCATTCCAAAGTAACACTACTTGAGTTATGTCTTTAAAATTTCATTCTCATCTTGCAATACATGTGCCTCATGTAAAATAGCCTTAAAAACTATTGTATTGAATATGTTGCTATGTATCTTATTTTGCAAGTTGCTTTTTGTTGAGCGGTAACTGTTGGGACGCCATCAACTTTTACAACTTTGTTGAATATCATGTGAGTTGCTATGCATGTTCGTCTTGTCCGGCGGTGGGCGATTGCTGTGTGATCAAATGGTTTGAGAAGAAAGAGAAGAACATTGGGTCACAACTGTGCCTACACACCGTGGAAGTTTCAGTTTGGACACAAATCAATCTCAGAGAATATTACCTGTTGAAATGCTTAAAGCATTAAAAGAGGAGTCCATCACTCGGGCTGTCTATGTTGTCCGGGTACGGATGTCGTTACGTTGAGATCTAATCAAAAGCGTGCAGAAATCCAACGCGTTAGTCTTTCTCCTTGGACCATTGTACATGCGACATAGAGGTAGAACCCCTTTGTGACACTTTGGTTGAAACATATGTTATGCAATGATAATCCGACGTCAACTCGAAGACTAATTGGGATACAAAGAGTGCGAGACACATCAGTACATCATGCATGAGGCTTGCAACTTATAGGATATCTTATACATAATGCATATGCTTCTTTATTACCGTCCATGACAAAATTGTTTCTATGATTTCAAAACTTGAAAAGCTCTAGCACATGATTTAATCCCCGCTTCCTCTCGCGAAGGGCCTTTCTTTTACTTTATGTTGAGTCAGCTTACCTACTTCCTTCTATCTTAGAAGCAAACACTTGTGTCAACTCGTGTGCATTGATTCATACATGCTTGCTTATTGCACTCATCATATTACTTTGTGTTGACAATTATCCATGAGATATACATGTTGAAAGTTGAAAGCAATTGCTGAAACTTAAATCTTCCTTTGTGTTGCTTCAAAATCTTTTATTATGAATCTATTGCTTTATGAGTTAACTCTTATGCAAGACTTTTTGATGCTTGTCTTGAAAGTACTATTCATGAAAAGTTTTTTCTATATGATTCAGTTGTTTAGTCATTATCTTTTTGTTAGCAATCTATAGACCATTGCTTTGAGTCACTTCATTCATCTCATATGCTTTACAATAGTATTGATCAAGATTATGTTGGTAGCATGTCACTTCAGAAATTATCCTTTTTATCGTTTACCTACTCGAGGGCGAGTAGGAACTAAGCTTGGGGATGCTTGATACGTCTCCAACGTATCTATAACTTCTTATGTTCCATGCTAGTTTTATGACAATACCTACATGTTTTATTCATACTTTATAATGTTTTTATGCATTTTCTGGGACTAACCTATTAAGAAGATGCCACAGTGCCAGTTCCTGTTTTCTGCTGTTTTTGGTTTCAGAAAAGTTAGTTTACAAATATTCTCGGAATTGGACGAAACAAAAACCCACGGCCCTATTTTCCACGGAGTGTTCCAGAAGATCGAAGAAGAGTCGGAGAAGGCCAGCAGGGGGCCACCCCATAGGGCGGCGCGGCCAGGCCCACAGACGCGCCGAGGTGTGGGGAGCCCACCTCGGGACTCCACCGACGCTGCCCCTTCGCCTATATATTGCCCCAGATGCGAAAACCCTAAAGAATGCAGTCATATTCCACGAAGAGTTCCGCAGCGCCGCCGCCATCGACGGTAAGTTTCGGGGGACAGAATCTCTGTTCCGGCACGCCGCCGGGACGGGGAATTGCCCCCGGAGTCATCTCCATCGACACCACCGCCATCTTCATCGCCGTTGCTGTCTCCCATGATTAGGAGGAAGTAGTTCTCCCCCGAGGCTGAGGGCTCTACCGGTAGCTATGTGGTTCATCTCTCTCTCCCATGGTGTGATCTTTATGTGATCATGAGCTTTGTAATCTAGTTGAATATGTAGATGTTACTCTTGTCTATTATGCACTCTAGAGGTTACTTTGATATGAACTCCGAAGTCACTCTCCACGGTGTGATGGTGACAGTGTGCGCATCGTGTGTGACTCCTTTATGACGTTCTAGAGCTTGTTTACTCCGGCTTGAGGTGTGCTTTTGCAGCTCTACACAATGAATGGTGTTTATTATCCAACAAGAGAGTGTTTGAGAGTAGCATTTATTTATTCAATTATGTGATCATTGTTGAGAGTGTCCACTAGTGAAAGTATGATCCCTAGGCCTTGTTTCTAAGCATTGAAACACCGTTTCCAACAAGTTCTCGCTACATGTTCGCTCGCTGCCATTTTTATTTCAGATTGCAATTACTACTTATAATCATCCATATTACTTGTATTTCACTATCTCTCCGTCGAACTAGTGCACCTATACATCTGACAAGTGTATTAGGTGTGTTGGGGACACAAGAGACTTCTTGTATCTTAATTGCAGGGTTGCTTGAGAGGGATATCTTTGACCTCTACCTCCCTGAGTTCGATAAACCTTGGGTGATTCACTTAAGGGAAACTTGCTGCTGTTTTCTACAAACCTCTGCTCTTGGAGGCCCAACACTGTCTACAGGAATAGAAGCGTGCGTAGACATCAATACGTTGGAGACGTATCAAGTATAAGAGACATGTATTGCATCATCTCTATGTTAGGACGTGATGCCCATATGATTGCTTATCAAACACATATTGAAGTTCCACCAATATTATCTCATTGGTGAATTGTTATTATTCACTACAGCTTTAAAAAGAGAGTAGATAAGTGAACTCATAAACCCCGTTCCAATTTTAATCATAAGAAATACCTTTCCATTTCATTTATCTTACTTTCTATTTGCAACAATATTTTAATCCGAAAATAAAAAAAAAATAGTTCACTTAATCACACACAAAACACAAAAACAACTATCTTTCTACTGCATTTACTTAGTTTACTTTATTTATTTTTACTACATCTCTTATTTACTATTACTAACATGAAACCTTGTGCTTGACATACACACGGTGGAGTTGGGAAAATAAGGCAATTTTTTTACTTTGTGGGATTGTTAGGAGAAGAGGAAAAGTGACAACTCTTAGCCAATTCCCAGAGAGTTCGATATTAATCCTCGAGTCAGCCTTCTGGGGAAATTCTTCGCTGCCCACAACACTCTGCACTTCGAGTCCAACATCATCAAGACATTTTTTGGCGGCGAATTGTAATAGAATCTTATAGTGGCTCCATCATCATCTTCATCAAGCTAAGTGAGCACATATTCTTGCAACTTCATCACCAACTTTGTGCAAACACCTAAGCTTGTGGAGGTTGCACCAGTGTGAGCTCTTCTTTCTCTTTTAGAGTTTGCAGAGTATTTTATTTGTCTTGTTTTTAGTCTTTTCTTTCTAGTTATCTTATAAAACACAAAAAACACATAAAAATTAGTAGTAACTTTCTGTTAGAAGCTAGTGTAGAAAGAGGTACTAAATTGTGTCACTACAAGAACTCGGAGTATTAATCACGGAACAAGGCTGACGTTTGAGAAATCTATTTTCGCGTCACAGATCGTGTTTTGTACCACTCAGCCCAGAAAAATCATGATGGGCGGCCTCTAAACGTCACCGATTGTCCAGAAAGAAGCATCACGGGAGGTGGATGGCCCGAACTGTGGCCTCGCGGGAGGGGGCAATACATGCATTTTACATCATCATTATTGTTACATATATGTTTAGTTTTCATTGATAAATGCCATCACACATCATTATTTATGCATTTTTAGATAACTTTCGGGACTTTCCTACATAGTCCCCTTCATTGATTTAATTCTTGCAGGGAGAAAACCTCTATTTTTGCTTTTTTATTATTTCAGGTACCTTTTGGACACCTAACAATCGAGAAAAAAATCGAGAAAGACCATGAGCTAAAGAAGTACGCGAGGGAGGCCATGAGGACCAAACGGGGGCCTGGTGGCATGCCCTACATGTCTGGGCGCGCCATCTAGGCTCGTTTGAGCCTCAGGCATCGTCTTGGGCACCCTTTTATACCAGAAGCCTCCGTTTAGCCCAAAAACCTAAGCCATATTTTCCCGAGATTTATTAAGGCGGCGGCGGAGGAGAAGGTCCTCTCCTACTCCGGGAGAGGGCATATCCTGCTGCACCGTCGCCTCCGGTGAAGGGGAAATCGATGTCATTGACATCACCACTCCTACTTGGCTTTGGGGAGGCATCTCCATCAGCACCATCATCACTACCATCTCCATCTACGAGATCGACTTCATCCCCCTCATAGTTTATGTTGAATTGAACCCCAGATATCGTTTTGAGGCTAGTTGCATGTTTGTTATTGGTACTTTATCTTTATTTGGTGGAGATATTATATATTCAGATTATGTTGTAACCATTATGCCTCTGGTCCATATCATGTTTGACACTTGTGAGTAGTTCCCCATGTTCCTGAGGGCATATGATGATCTGGCTATGATTTTATATGATGTTCAATGTGTATTTGGTCAAGTTTTCTATCTTTTATGTTGTTCTATGATGGTTTTATGCGAACACCGTCGATTGCATATTACTTCACCTATATGGGCTCATAGGATTGCACTTTAATGTAATGAATGAGTGTTGGAAGACAAAGAATGAAAGAAATCGTTTTCTAATACTATGAGTTGCATTAGAGGGGTTTATTCGGAGACTAATGATCTTATTGCTATAGTGGAATATTTATATATTAATGATTCATATACTTGCTCATGAAAATGACTCTAGTACCCATTATAAGGGGTACATTTGCTCATATTTATGGCTGCACCTAATTTAAGCTCCCCCTATTTGAATGAAACTTGACAAAATATTTACCATGTTCTGTAGAACTCTGATGCTAGTAAATTCATGCCTCCCTTAGAAACATTTGTCTCATATAAGCACACACACTTGAGCTTGTCCTCTTGCTGCACAGAGGATTGGGTTTTCTATCATTGAAAGCATTTATATACTGCTATTTACTTTCTTAATTTTACTTTATTGCAAACTATACACACAAAACACCAAAACTACTGCTTTATTATTATTGTTTGCTTGTCAAATCCGCAAACCAATATCTTTTGAGATATTCAGCTGCATCGAGCTTATTCATAAGCCCGAGTGCAGCCATGGTATTACTTGAAACTGTCAAACAACTTTAGTAAAAAGAATAATAGATAAGCAACTAAGAACAAAGACCAAAAGCGCTGAGCTCCCCGACAATGGCACCAGAAAATAGCTTGATGACTAAAATAACATAGACCAATTGTAGCTAGTTTCGAAATAAGAGTATCGAACCACGAGGAGCTATTGGTTAGGGTCTTAATGCCCCTTGTTACTTTCTACTAAGACTAGTCACAATGGGAAGTACCATACACTAGTATCATGCACATGATACTAGTTTATGATACTAACCTCACAATGCATAGTATCATAAGATAGTATCATAGTATCATCATATTTAATGTTTTGTAGAATCTCAATGCAAATGTATGTACATGATGTGTTTGCCATTAAGTTTTCTAGTTTTACGTGCTATGATACGGTATCATATTATGATACCACTCTCATCTCTCACCTCATTAATTGGTGTGCCACATCAGATTTTTGCCAACATGGCATGCATGATGCTACTTATGATACTCCCATTGTGACTAGTCTAAGGATTACTTAATAATTGTTTTCTAATCTCAAAATGATTAAATAGGGTGTTGTAAATGGTTGAAGGAAAAGTAAATAAAGCAGTAAAAACATATGGACTAGTGCTATTAAGGGGTGTACCCCTGGTCATCGATATGAGCTTTGTGAATCCCTCTTATCCCCATCATCCACGTGTTAGAGTGTCAATACGGTAATTTCACTTCTCGCCGTTCACTCTACCACATTTCAAAGGGTAGCTTCATTTTAAGACCAATAGGCAATATTACATGGTGCACAACATGTAATAACAAGAGAGAAAACTAACACACACTAATACTTAAAACCATAAATCATCTTAGATTCATCTCATATTCATGCTAGGGTTTTTCCATCTCCCCAAGAACTAAAGGGACTACTCACACATGGAGACAATCTAGAACATAATCATAACCTTGTGAAAGGAATTAAAGGAATGGAACTAATTTGAATACAAATCGACAATAGCAATCAAGATTACAACTATGGTTGGAGGATGATGATGAAGGGGATGCATCGGTTGATGATGATGAAGGGGATGATGCCTTGTCCTCCGATGATCCACGTAGCAGCCCGAATCTTCTCTTCTTCAAGTTCCCTCTTGACATCTGATCTGGGGTGGTGTTTCTCTGTTTCGCGGAGCTATGTGTGTCAGATCTCTGATCCGTCTGCGGGAGGTGAAAGTATTTGACGAGGCGGTGCTCCTGGAGGGTGGTACGGGCCGGCTTTTTCCGTACCGATGCCCGTTAAAGCTCCTGGAAGATGTCATCACGTTGTCCTTTCGCTCGTGTGTATTATTAAGTGCAAACATGATTTCTATCACGTCAAAATGCCAGAAAATGACAGTTTTCGTTGATATTTAATTATTGACTTATTATTTTGAGATCCTATGTAGAAAAGCATAAAAGGGCGCGGTAGCATGGTGAAATACAAAAATCCTACCACTACTCGATGATATCTTGATAAACAAGTAATGCAAAAACATGCTAAAAATGCACTCATCAGTTCTCATATAAATGCTAAGCTTCATAATCTTATAATATGTGAAGAAAATATTTTTCATGTATACTATCAAGTATGAAAGGTGTGGAGACTTTTAAGTCATTTGAGCATGAGAATAGTATGATGTAGTTCATCTACTAGTTCTATGTCCGTTGTTGTAATCATTGTTCTTAAAAATGCCTCATTTATTTTAGCGACTCACGCTTCATGAACAAACATGACTATGTCCATTAAGTTTCTATCTTGCTCGGGGACAAGCAAGAATCTAGCTTGACGAAGTTGATGAGTGCATTTTTGAGTGTTTTTACACCATTATTTCATATAGGTATCTCTGAGTAGCAATAGGATTTTTGTATTTTACTGCGCTTCCACGCCCCTTTTATGCTTGTCTACGCAGGATCTAAAACTATTAAGGCAATGATGAAATATCAATAAAAATATCATTTTATAGTATTTTGACGTGATAAAATCATCTAAGCACTTAACCATGCGCATGGGTGAAAGGGAAATGCAAGGAGAAGTTCCATTGAGTTTAGCGGGCATCGGTACGGGGGGACTCCGCTCGTACTGTCCGCCCGTACGCCGTGCCAGGAGCACCGTCTCGTCAAATACTTTCATCTCGCGTAGACAGCGGAGAGATCTGAGACACACAACCTTAGAAAACACAGAAACTCCACCTTTAGGATAGATCTAGAGGAGGAACTTTAGAGACGACATATATCCGGGCCGCTACACGGTTCATCGGAGGACAAGGCATCACCCCCTTCATCATCAACCACTGCATCTCCATCTCCATCACCATCACCGATCCCATTCTCCTTAAACCATAGTTGTGATCTTGATTGCTATTGTGGATTTGTATTGGAATTCAAACAATAACTTTCATCCCATCCACAAGAATATGATGATGTTCTTGATTGTTTCCATGTGTGATTTGTTCCTCTTATTCTTGGGGAGATGGAGAAACCCTAGCATGAATATAAGATAAATCTAAGATGATCTATGGTTTTAATGTATTAATGTGTGTTAGTTCTCTCTCTTGATATTATATGTTATGCACCATGTAATATTTTCCTTAGGGTCTCGAGAGGGAACTACCCTTTGAAGTGTGGTAAAGGGTACGACGAGAAGTTACATTACCGTATCCGCACTTTAACACATCGAAGAGGGGGATAAAGGGAGACTCACCATGCTCATATCGATAACCATGGGGAAACCCTTAATTGCGATGGTCAACATGTGGTTTGGAGAAGGATAGACGCTGTGGTTATTTAGAGATGCTATGAGCGATGGTTTTCTGGGCACTTTTTTTTTACGTTTCTGGGCACATCTTGTTATGGAGCTCTTTCCACACACAACATGATTAAAATCATATTTTATCTTGATTAACATGAATTCTAATGCTAGAGGCGGATCCAATAATCCTTGAGAATATTTTGTGTTATTGAGTTTAAACCCATTTCTCACTATGCTTTTTAATTACTGCTTTATTTCATTTCTTGCAACCAATTACAACAATATTTTAAAATACCTTTATTTGAGATTATAGAACGACTCATAAGTATACTTTAATATATATTAGAAAGAGGCATTAAGATCCTAACTAGAGCTCCTCGTGGTTCGATACTCTTATTTCGAAACTAGCTACAATTGACTTGTGTACTTGCAGCCATCAATATGCAATCTTTTAATGTTGCACTCTTAGGTAAACATGATGCAGACTAATCACCCATCCATACTCCTTATGTCACGAGGTTCTGAAGAGTAGATACTACCCCAAATCAAAGTTCATGGATGCTATGGTTCCACGTACGGCCTCGAGAACCTGGCGGGCTGTGGTGGCGGGGAGAGCAGCTTTGCAACATGGCCTGATCAAGAGAACTAGGGCTGGACACATATTATCGACATGGAAGGATAACTGTATGTCGAGTGCATGTTCGCTACGGCTGATGGGACGCCTAGCGTCAGCAACTTGTGACATGGTGGGCAAACTGATTGATCATGGTAACCACTAGTGGTGAGTGGAGAAACTGTGAGAGAATTTTATGGCGCTTGATGTTGATCGGATCATGCAAATACCGTTGATGCATTAGAGGGTCTAGATTGGATAACATGGGCGCTAGAAAAGTCAGGGCAATACTTAGTCCAATCGGCTTATAGAGCTCTAGTTGAGTCAGCTTCCTCTTCAGATTCAGGAAAAAAATGAAGTCCGCAAGTTAGTTTGGGAGCTCGAAGCAGTGCGCAAAGTGCAAGTTTTTTAGTGGAGAGTTCTTAAAGGCATTTTGCCTCATTGCTCAACCCTCTCCCGCGGCATGTCAGAGAAGATAGCCAACCCGCGAGCGAGAATTTGCTTCATGCCTTGATTGAACGTGCACATGCCAAGCTGTTTTTGACAGCTGCAAAGGATGTTCTCACGGTGAAGCTTCCTAGACTCCACCCGAAGACATGGGCTTATATCCTCATTGAGTCCTGGTTCACAGGAAGGGAGTGGGCCATCCTTGTGATGGTGATGTAGTCAATCTGGTCATCTCATAACAATTGGACCCATGGAGGGTGGGAGGCATCCTAGTGTTGGTGATGTAGTCAATCTGGTCATCTCATAACAATTGGACCCATGGGGGATGGGGAGGGTTATGATCCAGAGGCGGTGAGCAGGTCCGTCAGACTATTCTAGATCTTGAACTCCCGGGGAAAGTCAAGAAAGTGCCATTGCCACGGCTGGCATGTACATGATATGGACCACCTGAGGAATACGTAAAGCTGAACCTGGATGACGCAAGTTGCATACATGAGAGCGCGGCTGGATGTGGTGGATTAGCTCGTGACAAAACCATCTTTTGAGGTGATAAGAGTAAATTATACCAGGGAATCATCGACCTTCTTGGCCTGGAGGCTCAGGGATGCAGTTTTATTCGCACAAGAACGAAATTTCCATTCAATCATTTGTGAAATGGATGCTCAGAACTGATGCTTATTGGGCTTTGCTGCAGGTTGTTAATGAACCGGTATCTTCTTTTTAGTTTTATCTTTAGTTTTTAAACATCACAAGCTAAATCCGTGGCACACTTATGCGCGCGCGATGCGTGTCTCGGAGGTGTGTCCCCCATGTATGGGTGAGGGTTCCATATTTTTTAGTCGACATCATTTGTGCTGATTGTAGCAGCTCTGTTATGAGGTAATAAAAAGATGCATAAAACTAAAATGACGTCTTACCTTTGTCAAAATATAAGTGTACTTATATACTGAATTGTGTGCAATACATCTAAATTTTAATTAATTTAAGACATCATTTTATGAACTCTTTGCCTTTCTTTATGTCAAATCAGCCGTCTATGCACACACTTGCATGTGAACTCTTTGCCTTCCCTAACTGATTGACACACTTAATGAGAGAATATAGAACTATTCTTTTCAAGCTATCAGCAATTGCCTTGGCCGAAGAGTATGTCCCAGTAAATCCAATAAACTGGTATTAAGAAAGAAAGCAGTAGTAATAATTAGTACTCCATCTGATCATAATTACACTGTGCTTTAGGTTTCGTCAAAGTCAAACATCATGAAGTTGGACTGAAAGTATAGGAAAAGATATAAATATCTAAAATAAAAAATTAGGTATTGTTAGAATCATCTTGAAATGTATTTTATAGTATTATACAAATTTGCAATTATGGATGTTCATATTTTTGTGTTACATCTATGGTCAAACTTTAGAAAAATTCACTTTGACTAAATTCTGTTGGATTATTAGGCAATTTCCGTGTGAGTTTAATTACCGAAATCAACATTACAAATGCACAACCATACTTAACCACACACATCAGACTAAGCACATGCATCAGATCTGAACATGGAACAAGTAGTGCAAGGTAGGAGAGGAAAAACACGTACATCGCGACCGGGAAGGTCGCACCAGCAGCAGCACCACCACCACCATGGGAGTTGTTGATGTCGCCTATGGTGTAGTCGGAGTCGTCGATGAAGCAGTCGAACCGGCGAAGAAGAGCACGAACAGCAGCGAGCAGTCGTACCGAGACGCTCCCCAAAAACCTTATCGCCCGTCTCCCGGTGCAGGATCTCAACGGACGGGGTTTCGGAGGCCTGCTCTCCCGGACGGCTGTGCACGCAGTCGCCGGGATGGGGAAGACTAGAGAGTAGCGCAGCAAAAGGAACTCCGCGAGAGAGATCTAAGAGCACTGTTCTCCAGATCTGATCGGTCTCCTTGTATAGCCTGGGAGGAGACCCGCCCCGACCGCGTTGCCACGCGTAGGAAGCCAGGGACACGCGGCGAGCATGCACATGCAGGTCGACACGTACCCAACTCAGTTGGTGCACCAAGCAAAAATTTAGACTTCCTTCAATGTGTCTCGAACTCGAGTCACGAAATGCGACGTGCGTGACGTGACGTGCCGTGCCGAGCCGAGGCGGGGCGGGCGGAGGAAGAGGAGTGCGCAAGGGCTCTTTCTATTCTCACACACTTGGAAAGACTAGAACATCAGCCCTTATATACCACTCCAACTCTCTCCCAACTAGCAATGTGAGACTAAACTTTGTCCCCCAAGGCTGTCCCAAGCTGCCAACGTGATGGGCCTTGAGATTTCAGGAATTGTAGACTACATGGGCTGCCTTATTGGGCTGCAGCCCATCTACATTCAACAATCCCCCACCAGATCTCATATGCACATCAGATGACACATTAGTTCCATTCACTGTTTAATATACCTGCACTTCGGTGGAGACTGTTAAGTTGAACTTCCACCTAGGCAAGGTGCTACGCTTGACTACAACTGAACAATGTACTATGCCTTGAATTGTCAGTCTTTGTGCAGCAAGTTTCGCTCAATGCCGGCACGGTACTAGGCTACCATAGCCTTCCCCTCGGGTGGAGCTTATAAGTCATACTCCTCGGCCCTTCATGAGCTTACTAGAGATTCACCCAAATCTCCCACACTATGACCAGTAGTGTCACTCATATAGGTGTGTTCTTCAAAGATCGCCTCGTAGGACAAGCGTCTTCGCTCATCAAGAGCCGCTCGTAACACATTAAGACATTGTCAACCTGCCTTACAGTAGCTATGAGAGAATTGCATCTGCAGCGGAGTGGGAGTATTAAAATTTCTCTCAACTCAGTTGCTCCGGTTTATTTTCCCAGGTCCTAGTTCACGGAATTTCCGATCACATATGTTGGGTTACCCCCTCGGCAACACTCAAGTGGGTCTCAAACCCATCTCCCTTGATGTAAGGTCTATCATATTTCTTGATAGTCCTTTTGTGAAAGGATCTGCCAGATTTTTAGCACTTTGGACATAATCCAATGCTATCACTCCGGAGTTCTTCGCTTTCTCGACAGACTTCAGTCTCCTCTTGATATGTTTGGAACTTTTCATATTATCCTTAGAACTTTTCACTTTGATAATCACAGCTTGATTATCACAGCTCATGAGGATGGCCGGTATTGGTTTTTCAACCATATGCAAGTCCATCAAGAGCTCACGAAGCCATTCCGCTTCAACGAGTAGGCCGTATCTAATGCCGTGAGTTCTGCTTCCATAGTTGACCTCGTTAAGATGGTCTCGCTTGCAAGACTTCCAGAAACAAGTGCCACCACCAAGAGTGAAAACATATCCACTTGTGGCCTTTATTTTAGCATCAGAAATCCAATTGGAATCACTATACCCTTCAAGTCCTCTTGGATACCCGGTATAATGAATTCCATAACTCATGGTTCCCTTTAGATAGCGCATCACTCTTTCAAGAGCATGCCAATGATCATCTCCCGGGTTGGCCACAAACCGGCTAAGTTTGCATACAGCAAACGAGATATCAGGCCTCGTAGCGCAAGCTAAATACATGAGTGAACCAATGATTTGAGAGTATCTTAATTGATCTTTAGTTGCCTTTTCATTCTTTCGAAGCAAGACACTAGGATCATAAGGTGTGAGAGAAGATTTGCAATCAGCATAGCCAAATCTGCTCAACACCTTCTCAACATGATGAGATTGCACAAGTGTAATCCCATTATTCTCATCTCTCAGTAGCTTGATGTTTAATATAACATCAGCTTCTCCAAGATCTTTCATCTCAAAACACTGAGATAAGAAGGTTTTTACCTCCTCAATCACTTTGAGACTTGTCCCAAAAATTAGTATGTCATCCACATACAAGCATAGGAAAACTCCCTCACCCCCACCATGGCGGTAGTACACACATTTGTCGGCTTCATTAACAACAAAGCCCACAGATGTTAAAGTTCTTTCGAACTTCTCATGCCATTGTTTGGGTGCTTGTTTGAGACCGTACAAAGATTTTTTTAATTTACACACCTTTCTTTCTTGACCTTGTAGTACGAAACCATCAGGTTGTTCCATGTAAATTTCCTCGTCCAACTCTCCATTTAGGAAAGCCGTCTTAACGTCCATTTGATGAACGAGAAGACCGTGTGAGGCAGCCAATGATAGTAGTACTCGAATGGTGGTCAATCTCGCCACAGGTGAGTAGGTATCGAAGAAATCTTCACCTTCCTTTTGGGTATAGCCTTTTGCTACAAGCCGAGCTTTGTACTTCTCAATAGTACCATCAGCTCGAAGCTTCTTCTTAAATACCCATTTACATCCTAGAGGATTGCACCCATAAGGACGCTGAGTTAACTCCCACGTTCCATTAGCCAAGATGGAATCCATCTCGCTTTGAACCGCTTCCTTTCAGTAGTCTGCATCAAGAGATGCGAGAGCTTCTGAAATGGTAGTGAGAGTATCATCCACAAGATATACAATGAAATCATTACCAAAAGACTTTGCAGTCCTTTGTATCTTACTCATTGTGGGAGCTTCATTGTCATCTTCATCAGAATCTCAATTCTCATCATCAGATTCCATAGGAGTTTCATGTATTGGATCAGATTCCCAACTAGACATGCCATGCATATCTCTCGTAGGAAATATATCCTCAAAGAATGTAGCATCTCTTGATTCAAAGATGGTGCCAACATTCATATCGTCCACTCCAGATTTCACCACAAGAAATCTATAAGAAATGCTATGGGCAGCATAGCCAAGAAAGACACAGTCCATGGTTTTTGGTCCAAGCTTTCGCTTCTTGGTGATTGGCAAATTCACTTTAGCCAAACAACCCCAAGTTCGTAGGTAGGAGAGTGTTGGTCTTTTCTTTTCCCATTCCTCATAAGGGGTAATCTCTTTATTCTTGGTTGGAACACGGTTTAGGACATGACACGAAGTCAATATAGCCTCCCCCACCATTCCTTGGATAAACCCGAAACATCTAACATGGCGTTAACCAAATCTATTAGAGTACGGTTTTTCCTTTCCGCAATCCCATTGGATTGTGGGGAATTGGGAGGCATCCTCTCATGGATTATACCATGTTCCGCACAGAATAAATTGAACTTGTTAGAAAAGTACTCTCCACCATGATCGGACCGAGCCCTTTTTATCTTTCTTTCAAGTTGATTCTCAACTTCAACCTTATAGATTTTAAAGAAATCAAGAGCCTCATCTTTAGTTTTTAGGAGATACACATAACAGTACCTAGTGAAATCATCAATCAAAGTCATGAAATATTTCTTTCCACCTCTTGTCAACTTACCATTCATCTCACATAGATCTGAATGTATGAGCTCTAGTGGTGCCAAGTTTCTTTCCTTCGCAGGCTTGTGAGGCTTGCGAGGCTGCTTTGCTTGCACACAAGCATGGCACTTAGAGCCTTTGATAAAGGTGAATTTCGGAATTAAACTCATATCAGCAAGCCGCGTCATACAACCGAAATTAACATGACAAAGTCGTGAATGCCAAACATTAGTTTCATTAACACTAGTGCTTACATGGTTCACAACATTATCACGTAAGTCTTCTAGAGAGAAGCGAAACATTCCCTCACATTCATAGCCCTTTCCAACAAAAGTTCCATACTTAGACAGTACAACTTTATTGGATTCAAACACCAACTTAAACCCATCTTTCATAAG
This sequence comes from Lolium rigidum, assembly GCF_022539505.1. NCBI lineage: Eukaryota > Viridiplantae > Streptophyta > Magnoliopsida > Poales > Poaceae > Lolium > Lolium rigidum. Next base: position 85,310,013 of record NC_061509.1, read on the forward strand.
ACGGGAGCCACTAACGAGATTCTTCTTGATAGAAGGGACATGCATCACGTTCTTCAGTTGCACGATCTTTTCCGAAGTAAACTTCAGATCTACCGTGCCAACACCACAAACAGTAGCATGTAACCCATTCCCCATCATTACTGAGGAACCTCGGGCCTGATAAGAGGTAAACATTGAGATGTCAGCACACACATGAACATTGGCACCTGTATCAACCCACCATTATGTGGGCTGAAACACCGAAAGAACAGTAGGTAATATATTACCATACCCTGTAGTTCCTTCCTCTGTGTTGCCAATGACCATGCTGACAGAATTTGAGTTATGTCCATCCTGACATTTCTTTCCTTTGCGTTGTGGACAGCGATTAGCCCAATGGACCGTTGATAACCCACAAGTATAGGGGATCACAGCAGTCTTCGCGGGTAGTGAAACCCAATTTATTGATTTGACACAAGGGGAGACAAAGAATACTTGAAAGCCTTAACAGCGGAGTTGTCAATTCAGCTGCACCTGGAAACAGACTTGCTCGCAAGAGTTTATCGAGTAGGTACAGCTTTATAGCAAGTAGCAGTAGTGAAATAACAAGCAACAGAGTAACGAGAGACAGCAGTAGTGATTATAGTAAACAAGCAGGATTAAAATACCGTAGGCACGGGGACGGATAACGGGCGTTGCATGGATGAGAGAAACTCATGTAACAATTAAGCGTGGCATTTGCGAGATAATAATAAAACGGTGTCCAAGTACAAAGCAATCAATAGGCATGTGTTCCAATTATAGTCGTACGTGCTCGCAATGAGAAACTTGCACAACATCTTTTGTCCTACCAGCCAGGTGGCAGCCGGGCCTCAAGGGAATCTATCGGATATTAAGGTACTCCTTTTAATAGAGTACCGGAGCAAAGCATTAGCACTCCGTGAACACATGTGATCCTCACATCACTACCATCCCCTCCGGTTGTCCCAATTTCGTCACTTCGGGGCCATTGGTTCCGGACAACGACATGTGTATACAACTTGCGGGTAAGACCATAAACAATGAATATCATGATGAAATAATAACATGTTCAGATCTGAGATCATGGCACTCGGGCCCTAGTGACAAGCATTAAGCATAACAAGTTGCAACAATATCATCAAAGTACCAATTACTGGACACTAGGCACTATGCCCTAACAATCTTATACTATTACATGACCAATCTCATCCAATCCCTACCATCCCCTTCAGCCTACAACGGGGGAATTACTCACACATGGATGGGGGAAACATGGCTGGTCGATGGAGAGGCGTCGGTGGTGAGGGTGGCGATGATCTCCTCCAATTCCCCGTCCCGGCGGAGTGCCAGAACGGAGACTTCTGGCTCCCGAGACGGAGTTTCGCGATGTGGCGGCATTCTGGAGGGTTTCTGGCGACTTCAAAAGGTATCGAGTTTTTAGGTCGAAAGGGCTTATATAGGCGAAGAGGCGGCGCAGGAGGGGCAACAGGGTGCCCTCCCCATAGGCCGGCGCGGCCAGGGGCTGGCCCGCGCGGCCCTATGGTGTGGGGGCCCCAGTGCCTCCCTCCGACTCCCCTTCGGTGTCCCGGTCCGTCTCGGTGAATTGTGATGTTTGGTCTTCGTTTCGTCGAATTCCGAGAATATTGCCCGAACAACCTTTCCGGAACAAAAAACAGCAGTAAAATAGGAACCGGCACTCGTGGCATCTTGTTAATAGGTTAGTTCCGGAAAACGCATAAAATCATCATAAAGTGCAAGCAAAACATGTAAGTATTGTCATAAAACAAGCATGGAACGTCAGAAAATTATGGATACGTTGGAGACGTATCAGCATCCCCAAGCTTAGTTCCTACTCGTCCTCGAGTAGGTAAACGATAAAAAGAATAATTTCTGTAGTGACATGCTACTTACATAACCTTGATCATACTATTACAAAGCATATGAGATGAATGAAGTGACTCAAGGCAATGATCTATAGTTGCTAACAAATAGATAACATATAGCAAAACTTTTCATGAAGAGTACTTTCAAGACAAGCATCAAAAGCCTTGCACAAGAGTTAACTCATAAAGCAATAGATTCAAAGTAAAGGCATCGAAGCAACACAAAGGAAGATTTAAGTTTCAGCAGCTTGCTTTCAACTTTCAACATGCATATCTCATGGATAATTGTCAACATAAAGTAATATAATAAGTGCAAACATGCAAGTATGTAAGAATCAATGCACAGTTAACACAAGTGTTTGCTTCTAAGGTGGGAGGAAATGGGTAAACTGACTCAACATAAAGTAAAAGAATGGCCCTTCGCAGAGGGAAGTATTGATTGCTATATTTGTGCTAGAGCTTTGGTTTTGAAAACATAAAGAGAGCATAAAAGTAAAGTTTTGAGAGGTGTTTGTTGTTGTCAACGAATGGTAGTGGGCACTCTAACCCCTTGCCAGACAAACCTTCAAAGAACGGCTCCCATTTTATTTTTATTTTTGTGTGGCACTCCTTCCAACCTTTCTTTCACAAACCATGGCTAACCGAATCCTCGAGTGCCTCGCCAACAATCTCATACCATGAAGGAGTGCCTTTTTATTTTAGTTTTATTATGATGACACTCCTCCCCACCTTTGCTTTCTCAAGCCATGGCTAACCGAATCCTGCGGGTGCCGTCCAACAATCACATACCATGGAGGAGTGTCTATTTTTGTTAATTATTTTGGGACTGGGAATCCCATTGCCAGCTCTTTTTGCAAAGTTATTGGATAAGCGGATGAAGCCACTAGTCCATTGGTGAAAGTTGCCCAACAAGATTGAAAGATAAACACCACATACTTCCTCATGAGCTATTAAACATTGACACAAATCAGAGGTGATAAATTTTGAATTGTTTAAAGGTAGCACTCAAGCAATTCACTTTGGAATGGCGGAGAAATACCATGTAGTAGGTATGTATGGTGGACACAAATGGCATAGTGGTTGGCTCAAGGTTTTGGATGCACGAGAAGCATTCCCTCTCAGTACAAGGCTTTGGGCTAGCAAGGTTATTTGAAGCAAACACAAGTATGAACCGAGTACAAAGAAAACTTACATAAGAACATATTGCAAGCATTATAATACTCTACACCGTCTTCCTTGTTGCTCAAACACTTTTACCGGAAAATATCTAGACCTTAAGAGAGACCAATCATGCAAACCAATTTCAACAAGCTCTACGGTAGTTCTCCACTAATAGGTTTAAACTACATGAAAAAACTTAATCATGATCTACTTGAGAGCTCAAAACAATTGCCAAGTGTCAAATTATTCAAGACAATATGAGGCATTTTCTGTTTCCAACCAAATAACCATAAGTGATGTAGCTTCCAACTTTTATCATTGAACATTAAAAGTAAAACGAAGAACAAGTGTTCATATGAAAAAGCGGAGCGTGTCTCTCTCCCAAACAAGGATTGCTAGGATCCGATCTTATTCAAACAAAAACAAAAATAAAAGCACATAGACGCTCCAAGTAAAGCACATATGATGTGACCGAATAAAAATATAGTTTCAATAGAAGAAACCCGATAAGTTGATGAAGAAGGGGATGCCCAAGGCATCCCCAAGCTTAGACGCTTGAGTCTTCTTGAAATATGCAGGGATGAACCACGGGGGCATCCCCAAGCTTAGACTTTTCACTTTTCTTGATCATATATCATCCTCCTCTCTTGATCCTTGAAAACTTCCTTCACACCAAACTTCTCATAAACTTCATTAGAGGGGTTAGTACTCAAAAAACTTGAATTCACATTGGTCCTGTAGTGACACATTTCAAGAACTCAATAAAACATTAGCTACAGCTCTCCACGTCTAGAAAGCCTTGCTTAAAGTCCGCAAGAGACAATGCAAAAAACAGAGACAGAATCTGCCAAAACAGAACAGCTAGTAAAGACGAATTTTAAAGAGGTACTTCCGTTGCTCAAATCAGAAAACTCAAAACTAATGAAAGTTGTGTACATATCTGAGGAACACGCACGTAAATTTGCATAATTTTCTGAGTTACCTACAGAGAAAACAGCCCAGATTCGTGACAGATATAAATCTGTTTCTGCGCAGAAATCCAAATCTAGTATCAACCTTCGATTAGAGGCTTCACTTGGCACAACATTGCAATAAAATAAAGATAAGGAGAGGTTGATACATGTAATATCCCAGGTATTGGGGTTACAAAAATATAGGAAACAGATGTGTGCATTGCATTCATGCATAGAAAATCTGGGGAATTTTCGCGCTTTAAAGTAAAACAAGTCACAAGAATCGAAGTTTCACTTGACCTTGGTGGAATTGAAGTAGCTCATCAAGTCAAGCGCTATAAACCTCAATGTGACTTTGCTAAAACCTTGTTTTGGGTAGAGATAATTTGATCTAAGGGATTAGATCAAATGGAATTAAAATCAACATAAGAACTTATTAATCAAGAATCAACTACTTGATCTTACTTAAGATCACAACATGATGTTCCTTGCCATAACCTATGAACATCCATCTAATTGGAAATCAAGTAACATTAATTGGAGAAAACTATTCTTGACTCATCATAAACCACATGATATTCATTCTACCTTAATCTTGGAAACAAAACAAGGAGATCCAACTAAAGAATATAATTCTTCTCTATTCCAAATTATTATACAATGAACCTAGAGAGGTGAGAGTCCTATTTTGCTAGAGAAGCAATGACAAACCTTGAGGCAAATCTTGAATATAAATATCTAAATTATCCCAAAATTATCTTCAGGAGGAACCCTAGAGTATTATTCAAGCCTTCCCAAATGATAGAGACCATTCATACTAAACCTAGCTTTACCTATTTAAGAATAAGAGACAACCATTAAACTAAAGTATTAGATCTGTAAACCATTTCATCTTGAGAGGGATAAGATAACCAAATATCTAATTGGATAAGATAATATCCATGAGTTGATGAAATAGGGAGGAGACTAATTCAACTAAGTTAACCAAGTGGAATCTTAGCCTAGATACCTATTGAAATATGGTGAGTACACCATGAACCTTAGAATGATCATTCCTATATAAGAGAGCTCAAGATCTGGTGTTACACTCAAGTTAGTTGAGGCAACACTTGAATTTGAGGGAGAGAACTATCCATATAATCAGATGATTATATCATCAGTGATTAAGTAGACGCTAACATAATATCTCAGGCATTCTCCTGGGATATAAACTTTAGAGGCAACCATAGTAGTCCCATTCAAGAAGGTAAATTAGAAGTGATATATCCTAGTTGAACAAGACAATGCTTGATCATGGAAGTGAGAACCCATTCCATTAGAAACAATTTAGGAAGCCAAACCTTGATCATTATAAATTGAGTGATGATCATAAACCCTAAGAACTTGAGGTAAAGATATCAAGAACAAGTGGATCATGTCTAACCATGATCATGCTCTTGAGGTATGTGAGGATAAGTTAAACCTTAATAAGATAAGTAAATATCATTCACCACATGAAATTATAGGGAGGTAACTAATAAGCAACCCTAGGCTTATATCCCAACCTATAATTGTAAATCAATTGGTGAACATAAGTAGAATCCTACCATATCTATACTTCATAAATTAAAGAACCTAAGAAAACCTTAGAGTAAAACTCCATACTCATTATGGTGAGAAACCATCCATCCATATGACCAAAGTTAACTATAAACAGAACTATAACAACTTTAGTTACTTTAACAACAGTTTAAGGATATAATAGAGATCTATTGGTATAAGATAAAACCAATTCTCAAGTCCTTAGTAATTAAAAGAGAACAGAAACAATTAAGCAAGTAACCATAATATTTTGGTTAGGGGAGATTAAACCCTAACAAATGCAATATGAGGTCATTCCAATTCCATAAACCAGAGTTATATCTCAACCCTAGTTTATGTATCACTATGGTGATCATAATATAAAACCAGAACTAACCATGATGAGAGGAATGTCTACTACAGGCCATTCAAAAGGTGTTATTAAATCTAATCCAGTACCACCTTTGCAATATGGTTATAATCAAATCTACATGACCTTAACTAATAGATGCTCACATAAATTCATGTGTAAGTGATCAACAATCTCAAATGGGAGATCAAGTCCTTAGAGATATTTTTAGCACATGAAATCATGCCATCTAGTCACTTACTCAATGGAACTCCATAAACAAGCCTTACATGGTAATTTGTTTCTTGCAAAGCAATACCAAATTTAACAAGATATATCAATAAGTAAGAAAACTACTAATTGGAAAACCATTTGAATATTCCCAAAGATAATATTCAAACTCATGTCCATAGGGGTATTGAAATTCACATACCCATACTAATTAATAAACAAATGTTATAGAATTATATTAAATCTGCAAATACACCACTCAAGAATTTGTAAGTACCTTGAACTAATTCTTGTATGAATGAAATAAGCAAGACCTGAAAAATATAAAATAATTTAAGTATGAATTCAAAACAGAATTGAAAACAGAAAATAAAACTGAAAAAGAAAAGAGGAGAAAGGGACTTACCAGGCTTACCTGGTCGACGCAGCCCAGCAGCAGCCTGCCTACCAGTCCAACAGCAGCCCAGAGACGCAGCCCAAACACCAGCCCATGATCAGCCCGAATACCCCTTCGATAAAAAAATAAAGGGAGGAGCTCGTCCTCATCCCCTACCTCGCGTGTGGAGGCCAGCGCGACGCCGTGGAGGTCTTCTCCTCTCGCTAGCGATCCCTCCGTCCTTGACAACGTGACTAGGCTCGTTTTCGAGCCTATAAGAACCCCAGCACGAACCCTATCCCGGGTTTCTTCCTCTTTTGCCCCAATTTCTTCTCAGATGGAAACCATAGCACACTCAGACCCCGGCCATCGCCGTCGATGTAGACCTCCCCGACCGCCGCCGTGACCACCATCGTCTCCGCCGTCCTCGACTTGTTCATGGTGCAAAAGGAATCGTGCCAGGGCGAGCTATAGCCTCGCTGTTGAGCTCGTCTCCTCCGTCACCGGCGCCATGAAATCCGGCGATCCCGGCCACGGCAAGCCACGCCGTCAAGCCCTGCGTGCTCCTGGTGAGCCCCCGAATCTCGCAGCATGCATAGCTCGCTCGATTACATCCCGTAGCATGCCTAGCACCGTAGACCCGTGAGCTCTGCCGCTCCATCTCGCCGCCGGCCAAGCTCCGGCGACCATTTAGAGGCGGCGCCACCACTGCTAGTTTCGCCTCGTTGTCCTCGTTCCAACGCACCCACGCATGACCCCGCGGGAACTTTGTATCACCGGCGACCATCGCCACTGTCCGCCGGCCACCGTGCCCGCTGCCACGCCATCAATTTTGACTTGGTCAAACACTCGTGGCAGCTGACGTGGACGTAGCCCCACCAGTCAGTGACTGTGTGGGTAAACTACCCGTGTAGCCTTAGTCATTTTCCGTTTTAAATTCAAATTCATAATTGCTGCAACTTCAAATGAATTTAGAAAATTCAATTTAAGTCAGAAAAATATAAATGAGATATCAAAATTCTTAGAAAAGAAAACTCTATCCAATAAAAATACAATATGAAACTTTTATTTTTAATAAAAATTCAATTATTTAATACTTATTAAATGAGCCTTTTCTTTAATTCTAAATTGAATTAAAATTCAATAAATTGGAAAACCTTCTAAAATAAATAAAAACCAGTAAGAAAAATAAAGAAAACATTAAAGTTATTTTTCTTTATTTGTTATTTTGTTAAATCTTTATTAGTGGAAATTTAAACCCTAATTAATAATTACCTTAATTATTAATTGTTTAAAAATAATAAAATGCCAAATTCAATATTATTTTTATCTCCAAGTTACTAATAACTTCAACTTTAAAATGAAGTTATTAATCATAGAATTAAATGGTTAATAACAAACCCTAAATTCCACATGGAATGATTTTATAACCCTATCATTTCATGTGACTCCTAAAACCCTAAATTAATTAGGAACCCTAATTCCATTAGTACATGTGAACCCTAAATTGTCCTAAACCTAAAACCCTAGGTTAGAACATGTGATCATGGTACCTATTTCCCAAATCATAGGACCATAGTAGCAACTAAATACTTGTCTTGGTCACATAAAATGTAGAAGACCTATCACCAATATATGGGTATTCCATATATTCATCTTCATCAGACCTAAATAATTAAGTAGGGTCAACCAAGTGCAAACCCTAGTTATTATTACCAAAACCATCATCCTTAAGTACCCATGCTTAGCATCACACCAAAGTGATGAACCTCAGGAGCAACTATGCCAAATCTTGAGTATTACCTAACCATATTCCACTAAACCCTACTAGTGTTGGATACTTATCAACCATCCTATTTAGGAGCCAATTATTCCTTACTTAATAGAACTAACAGTAAAACCTAGACAATCTCAACCTAATTGCAATACTTCTTATTACTTAAGAACTATGTTCTTCAAAAGTTATTCTTTTGAAGAAAATAAGGAATCATCACCAACCCTGCCTTATAGGACAGATAAACCCTAGCTAGCCATCACCAGCAAGATGAACCCACCATGGTAGCAACCATGTATAAATAATTGCTTAAGTTGCTCATGCTTAAGTAAACCCAATCAAGACTAATTGCTGATGAATCCAACCATGTTGTGATCCATCTACTACTTACTCCGTAGCAAGTGGAAACCAAAGTAAACCATAGAACCCCACAACCCTAATTATCATACTTGTTCTTTATTAAAGAACATGTTCTTCAAAAGTTATTCTTTTTGAAGTATATGATAAATAATCATTAACCATGCCATGTAGTATTAAAACCAACCACTATTCATTACATGTTAGGATTATACCAAATGTTATTGTTGTGTACTATTAATGCTATTATTATGATATATTGCAACACATGTTTAGGATACCATGTAACCACACCGGAATAAGAACCTTGTATGAGAATCATTCTAAAAGTGCAACACAACCGAAACTAATCATTACCACTCACTAATCCTAAATCATTGGGGTTAGATCACGCTTAGAACGATTGCATCTCATACTTATGCATTATTGCATCCTTGCCAATCTTTTAAACATCATCCTTACTGGACGATGATGCTATTTCAGAATTTGGAGTTATTGCATATCGAAGACCTTGCCTACATAATCTTGCAGTCAAGAAAGGCAAGTTCATCACTTGCTCATGTCATTTGAGTATTTCTATCAAATTACTTGCAAAGTACTATGGTTATCACTATTGCATAAAAACCAAAACCACTAATTTCATAACTATGAATATGACTATGTGGTGGGCAATGGAACCATGGATTGTGTTGATATGGTGGAGGTTCCATTGCAAGGGTTTATATCCATCTAGGATTAAACAACAAATGTCGCCAAGTGATTCTTGTGTCGTAATACCCGTGTTAACCATAAGATCCGGAGTGGGACTGGAGTAGTCAAAAGTGTTTCCACCTCTCGTTCATCAACGGATGCGCTTACCGTAGCAGCTTGTATCCGGCGGAACAACCGGAGGGTGGGGATCCCATTCTAATTCCCCACGGTAATGCAATGCTTACCGTAGCAGCTTGTGTCTTGCGGAACAACCGGAGGGTGGGGATCCCATTCTAATTCCCCACGGTAATGCGGTCTATGATGGGTTGCAGCTACCGGCGTAGGAGTGTATGGTAGAGCCCAAGACTCGTCGTCGTGGTCGGGGTCCACCCCGAAATTACGGGAATAATGGGACCGGCGTGGACCTAGGGTCGGAGTCTGCAACAAAGGGTGGGTGTTCGAGGTAGCGGAGGAACATGATTGGCTAGACCTTATACCGGGCCTCACACCAAAGGAAGTGTGGACAAGAACTTAAGCTCGGTTGGCACCAAGGTTAAGATCTCTTATGGGTAAAGCAACACACCTCTGCAGAGTGTAAAGAACCGTGACCTGTCACTCCTCGTTCCGGGATATGGAACTGCGAACGCTGCCGGAAAGGAGCTCCATGAAGTTCTAGTTAACCGGTGAAGGCTGACGGACATAGTTCTTCTGAATAAAAGCAACCTTTTGAAGAAATGGTTATGAAAACTTGCATTGGTATTAGACTTTCTGGTCTAATGCTGTAGCTAGTGCATTAAACACATCTTCCCTATAATGAACTTGTTGAGTACGCTCGTACTCATCCCACTCTTAAATCCCCGCTTAGATATGGAGGCATCGAAGGAGGATCTACAAGTGCAACTCGAAGACCGAGGAGTCAACAACTACTTCACGAGACAGGACCCCGTCGGAGGAGTCGATACCACATCCAACAAGAAGAAAACCTAGTTTAGCCATAGAAGGGAACTAGCTTCCTAAACCTAGCTCCTATTTAGCTAGAGTCTATTCTTAGCCTCTCGTAGTTAGTGAAATACTCTACAAATAGAGTTCGTGATAAGACTAGACTACGAGTCGTTCTTCCGGAGTTTATTTGCAGCTTTACCTCATTGTAAAGTAGGAGGCTGTGATGATCTTATGTAACGTAGTCGATGTTGTAATTCTATAGACATGCCTTGGACCCGCATATGTTTCGTTGTACCACTCGAGCGATATAATACCCGTGGAACCGTGTTTCATTGGTGTTATATCGGACTTGCATACTACACCATGCAAGTGGTATGTCTGGGTCACCACAATACGAGTAGTAACAACTTCCAAGACACAACAAAACAAGTAGCAAAATAAACACATGGGTTATCTCCCAAGAAGTTCTTTCTTTATAGCCATTAAGATGGGCTCAACGAGCTTTAATGATGCACTCGCAAGAAATAAGAGTTGAAGCAAAAGAGAGCATCAAAAAGCAAATTCAAAACACATTTAAGTCTAACCCACTTCCTATGCATAGGAATCTTGTACACAAATAAATTCATGAAGAACAAAGTGATAAGCATAAGAAGATAAAACAAGAGTAACTTCAAAATTTTAAGCATATAGAGAGGTGTTTTAGCACCATGAAAATTTCTACAACTATATTTTCCTCTCTCATAATAATTTTCAGTAGCTTCATGAACAAACTCAATAATATAACTATCACATATAGCATGCTTTTCATGATCCATAAACACATAATTTTTATCAAGCTCAAAAATAGTGCGATTAAAACTTTCAAACACACTTTTATCAATAATATAACAAGATGGTTGATCAATCTCAAGAGATATGGGACTCATAGATAATGTCAAGACCTCTCCAATCCCATTTTCATTAGTAGTACAATTAATATTATCAAGTAACATAGGACCATCATCAAGAGCTTTATCATAAACATTTGCTACGCAAAATTCTTTAGTACCATGCATTTCGACATCGAGCACAAACAAAGCATTATCATAAGATTTATCAAAGTAGCATGGATTATCATAAATAACAGTAGCATAATTATTCTCACAAGTTTTACTCATAGGGAATATTTCAAGAGAATCCACAGGAACATAACATTCAACCTCTTTCGGTAAGCATGGAGGAAAATCAAATAGTGTAAGAGATAAAGAGTTACTCTCATTAGAAGGTTGGCATGGGTAGCTAATCCATTCTTCCTCCTTTTGTTCATCACTCTCCTCTTCTTTTTCATCCAACTAGCAGAGTGGCCCGCGCACATGCGCGGGCAACCTCTTTATATTATTTTAATTTTTCTTTTAGTATCCATTATATTTATATGAATTTAGAAAGCCTTATAAATATTCGACTCTAGGAGGCCATTTTTTATTATTGAATTTAACATATATTTAATTTAATATACTTTGTATTTTGATTACATTTTTATTTGATCTAACCGAAGGCAGACCTTTAAATTTTCTATTTAATTGATCTATTTTAAATTTTAAGATAATATTTTCCTAGATTTTACGAATGATAATTATTTTATATTAATTTTACAAATAATATTTTACGTTGGATGGATGCTTTTTATTTTTCCTTGGGTCAGTTGCTAGCCCTTGGATGTAGATGTAGTTTTAATGATAAATGAGGGGGAGAATGTTGCAACATGTCACCTGATCCCAGACCTTCCAATCCAGGTACTCTTCAGTCCTATGTGAGTAATGAAAAAGAAGTCTCCTCTCCCATGAATCAACGAAATCGATTGGCGACTCTCTTCCTCCCGTACAAATAGGGCTTAAATTGGAGAATTAGGTATTGCAGTTAGAGTTGGATGACCACGCCAGACGGCCGGGCGGAAGATGGCGAGGCACTGTCGGTCAGACCAGGAGCTTGAGGCTTGCTGCGAAATAGGAGGTTATGGTCAATGGTCTGTCGTGTACTGTAGAAGATATGGCATGGTGCTTGGTCATGATTTGAATCGGCGATGACACTGCCAATCCGGCATGATTTGGTACCAATATTTTTTCCATTCTGCAATGAGAGTACCAAAAAAATTCGTCATGATATCAAACGATACTCTTTACTCTTCTTCCTCTCATTTTCTTTTTGGATGGCATGTTCAAATAATTGGTATTTTCTATTTTATTGTTCATAATTTTAAATAAAGATAAGTACTCACCTTATATTATTTTTGAATTAGTTGAATCATCTGAGTATAACACAATGTATATGCGTAAATTACTACTGAAAATTGATGTTGTACTATTTTTTTTAAAAAAATTGATATGTACAACATGGTTTAAATTTCATGGAATATTAATTTTCGTCTATTATTTTGATGTTTTGAATCATCCCTCCGTCTGCAAATAAGTGTACTTTTATATTTCATAGTAATTCAAACTCATTAAAATTGGACCAACTTTATACGAAAAAGTAGGATAGATATGATAACGATTAGTATCGGTTGATCCATCTAGTTTTGACCTATTTGTGCTTTATGCTAATACCAATTTGACTGTTATATACTCCCTCCTTCCCAAATTAGGATGATATAGTTTTTGGTCACTACATACAAAGGAATATCAACATCTAGAATTTTAAAAGCACATAATATGGAAACATAATCCATGACAGTTCTAAAAATGTTAATTTGGGATTATAAATGTTGAAACTTTTCTTGGTCAAACTTCGGTCAAACTTTAAGAAGTTTGACCTTATAAAAATATTATAGGCATAGGAGGGGATCGGTCAAATTTAGATTAAAAAACTATTACAGAAGGTAGAAGTGCACGGAGCATGTTCCCGAAGTTTATGGTTTTACAGGAGATATTTATTGCGCCTTGTCTTACTTTGAGATAAGTGGTTTGTAAAAAATAAAGAATAGTATAATTTTCCTTAACTCTCGAGAGAGACATCCGATTGCTCACGGTTCCTCTTCTCCCCTTTTCCCTTTGTCCACCGCTTGTCTCCAAATTTAGGAATCTGGCTGTCTCCGCTCCCAGGAATCTAGAAATCTGGTTGTCTTCACTCGTCCCAGCAATCCACCGGAATCTCGTCTCCCATAGTCCCATGGTCTCCATTGCCCACAAATTGAGCCTTCAAATGGGGCATGATGTAATGCTGATGGAGCACCATGGCGAGGTCTGGGCTGACGAGGGTGAGGCACCTTCGACCTGACCAGGAGCGCGAGGTTGCAGCGCAGGTCGCCGGCTGTCTACTTTGAGAAGACAAGAGGTCATCGTGCATATTGCTGGTTTGAATCGTCGAAGACGCTGCCATGAATCGGTACCATCCTGCATTTTGTTTTTCTAGTGTCGATTATGCAAAGGAATTACCAATACACTTGCTTGCGATATGAGACGATGCTATTCTGTATTTCTTGCTCTCATATTTCCTATTTGATTCAACCTCAGTGTCAGCTTCATACTGTGCTCGCAGCTTCAGGTAGCTTTCATGATAAAGTCTATGTATACGTAGCTCATAACTTTTTGCCATTCCCTCCTGCACCATAACAGTTTCTCATTAAGTTATTTCAGAGATTAAATGATTTCTACACATAGCATTAGCAGGCCTATTTGGTTTTTGTTTTGCCATTCGCTCCTGTTTTTTATATCATATATAAAGATAAAAACAAAGGATAGTTTGTTTAGACTCATAGCTATCAAGATCCTGCAAAGTTCTGCTGAACTAAAAAAAAAACACTATTTCTACTTCTTGCAGTAATTGATGTTTGGATAACGATGATAATAATTTAGCAATATCATGTTGTAAGTGCCTGAAAACGTGATAGAAGATTACAGGGTGCCGTGTTGTTTCTTGAGATTAGCATTTTGTTCCATATCTATAGCAAAGATTAATCTCCGATGAGCCAATAACAGCCTTGAGACACTTAGGAGGTGATAGAAAAATTAACGTCTGAGTTGTGTTTTACCAGTCAGGTCACTACTAATTCCAAAGCCTATTCCAAAATGTAACAAAATCATTATATTAATTAATCCTGCAGGAGAATCATAGTTGCTATGATTGCTTTTTTTGCCAACAAAAGATATTAGTCTACATGATCTATCGGTTCAAAAGTTCATTGCTTGTTTGTTGTGTTAAGTTGTTTTCTTGCTATCTGGAAAGCACAAGAGGATCACTGCAGAACGGTATTACACTTAATATTATGTGTTTCACCAGAAGTCTGTAGTATTGTAATTATATTATCTTTCTGTAGTAGGCACACGTGGGAAACTAAATGTTCATAGTCATTATCCATAAGTAAACATATTCCCTCGATATGTTTAATCCTCAAAGAAATCAAGGGAAGCGGAAGTAAACAGGGATTATCTATATGAACATATATTTCTTTGACATGTTAAATCATAACAGAAATCAGAGTGGCCTTCAATATTAACATGCATCATCTACAAGGATACATTTTTGCTGGATATCTCATCCTATCAACATCCAAATATTGTACCATTGGCACTTTTCATAAGATAAACTTTTAGTTGTACGGGGTTGGGAAGATAGATTGAAGGGATTTAAGAATGCTAAGGAAATACAGGAGAACCATGTAATTAGATGATAGCCGTTATCAAATGGTAGAAGAATGGAGACAAATAAATAAAATAGATTTGATAATGGGGATGCTTGAGGGGATTGAAGGACTACTCAATCTGGTCTTTTCTATTGGGGTGTCCACCAGAAAATAATTTTGAAGGTGATAATAGTAAAACCGAGTGATATTAATCATCATGATGTAGTGGTTCCTAGAAATTGTACCAGGGTATTGTTGGATACGTTCACACTTGATGGAGTACCTAGAAATTCCTGGAGACGTGCATGACAAACAACAATTGCAGTTCCCAGCGGCGCTTGCAAACCTGACGGAAGAGGACTGCTCGATTTTGCTGTATAGAGACGCCGGGTGAGCACACATACTTTGACATCTATTAAATATCAAACCTAGCTAGGCACAACGGTACTTTGATAACCATTGGTGTATGTATGTGATTTGATACAGTCCTAGTTAGAAGGCTGGAATTGATTACTTCGGGAAAAGTACGTATTTTGACTGTAGTTCCAGCGTGGAGACAATATTAATTAGAAGGCATCAGTCTTATTGCTAGGTAGCTTCTTTCTATGTCCCCTGCGATCAATACCATATAAGATTAATACCAAATATGATGACAAAAAGAGAAATCACGCATGATCTTTCTTAGATAGGGAGGCAATGAATTTTTGGGAGAGGATGTATATATGCATCGTTGGTCTGCCAATTATAAAGAGGGATCAATATACTGGATAGTCTCCAAACGGGTGAACCGGTAGCCGTAGAAACAATACGCGCATCTATAATATGACTATGGTATGCCTCATCACATCAGTAAATACATATATTTGTTGCTACTGAATTGTTACAACAGAAAAACGGTTAAAAGAAGAAAAACTATATGCGTGTGTGTTTGCTAGGAGTAATCGGAGGACAAAGAACACCCTAGATAACAGCTTAGTTATGATATTTTATCATGAAACAAAGCAAGCGTTATGTCTATAGCAAACATGATCAGTTGAACGGACATGGTGATATTTTGTATACCTTTTGAATTGAATGACAAGGACCTTTATTGGCATGTCTAAAGTCGAGACTTCAGAGTCCTCAGGTTACAAATAGAATGGTATGTTATCCTCATACTTGTACCATAGATGTAGAATGATACCTACAGATAAGAGAGAATATTAATACTTTCAGAGGCGAATTTGTAGAGAACTTCTCTAGAGCCAACAGGAAACTACCATGAAAAGAGAAACCATACTGAACGAATGAAGGCAAAAAAATCCATGTGAGAATATTTCCTACCTACTACTAATATTTAACGGAACTGATATGGATACGACAGTCTATGATGAGTAGGACACAACCTCTGCACCGTGACATGGCCAAACAATCCAAATATACACGGTTTGATTTCAAAGCAGGACATGCATTTGACGGAAAATGTCAGACAGAAATTTGAACTGTTGTCACGGTAGCCTCAAGCATAATTTTGGAAAAGATTAGCAAAGTAGAAGGTCACCCATGTTTCTGCGTAACACTCTTGGCTGACATATCACTGTACTTATTTGCAGGGACAATCACAGACCACATCAGACATGTTGACAGATTGCCGAGGGGCATCATTGTTCTTCTCCAGCAGCTGCAGCTTGTCAAACAACTTATCTATGCCTTACTCTGAGTTATCGTCAGCCTTTTTTTGATCTCGGTGATTAGTATGGCACTACTCACTTGGCTACATAAAGGAGCTGGGAGAGAATAGCGCTGGCATAGTTACTCGTCACCTAGACAAACACTGTTTTGACGTTTCAGTATCATCTCTTGATAGACCCATGAGCCTCTGATTAGGAACAACTGAGGTAGCTCGCTCATGTCTAGTTTTCCATTATATTCTCTTAATCAGTACTATACATGTAGACTAAGCTAGTGAGGTTGTTGGCTGAACGGCGCCGATTGAGATTCACAGACAGACCAGTGCACGGGAATGTAATGTAGACTTCAGCATCGTCTTGTCTTGAGTCGCTGTCAACTTCCATGACTATGTAGGATTGATTGATTACTTCGGAACAAAGCGATCTTGATCTTCCAATTATCCTAGGTGTAAAAGTATGTCCGAGATTTCGACAGAGAAGGTCTCGGAGTTACAACTAAGCAGGATACGGGCTCAAAGCTTAGTGTGGGGATCAGATCCCAGGAAAGTAGAGGGCGTATAATTTCTTTGTTTGTCGTTTGGGATTTGGGACACATACTTCATTATTGTGCAAGATATGGTCGCCGTCTGGACGCCAATCGCCGGGATCGTCTGGTCGCCGATCTGCTCGACCTGATCTGCTCGATCCACCGATTTAGCAGCTCTAGATCAAGACGTGGGGAAAAAACTGGGCCTGACCATCCTACTATACATGAGAGGATGAGATAAAACTCTTGGAGAAGGACCTACAAGGCTTCAAGGAGCACACCCATAGAAGACATGGCGGCGGCGGCTGAGCCTTGATATTTTCATTAGGGCATGTAGCATGTTTTTTTTGTAGACGTCTGGTCGCCGATCTGCTCGACCTGATCTGCTCGATCCACCGATTTAGCAGCTCTAGATCAAGACGTGGGGAAAAAACTGGGCCTGACCATCCTACTATACATGAGAGGATGAGATAAAACTCTTGGAGAAGGACCTACAAGGCTTCAAGGAGCACACCCATAGAGGACATGGCGGCGGCGGCTGAGCCTTGATATTTTCATTAGGGCACGTAGCATGTTTTTTTTTTGTAGATGAGCACATGCCAATAATTGATCAAATAAAGCTGAAGAGGTACGTGGAAAATTAAATCGTGGTATTGGTGGGTAATTTACATGATGTTAGATCTAACGGATATAATATTCTATTCCCTTTAATTAAAGGCCAGATGTTTCTAATTATTGTGGGAATTTCTAGCTGATTCTCTAATTTCTGGTTAGCCCTTAATGCACTTTTAATATATAATAGATGAGCTTTCATGTTCATCAATTTCCTCTTCTTTTTCATCCAATGAGCTTTCAGGTTCATCAATTTCTTCTTCCACAGGTCCCTGCAAATTGTGAGTGCATTCTTGTGCATTAATGAGTCTCTCTTTATAATCAATGATATAAGGATTATCGAGTGTAACTTTCATTGCAAAAATTAAGGATAGAAGAGACATAATCTTTAAGGTACTTACAAACAACACAAGTTTCATAATTTTTAACCATGAAGGATTCTATCTCGGAGGCTCCCATAAATATGACAAATTGTTCTACCTCTTCAAACCCAAAATGAATATAGCTATTCCGATTATAGTTCTTAATTAAAAATTCCTCACTAAAGCCACATTGAAATTTAAGATGTTTAGTGTCCTGTTGAGAGCAACAATTTATATCATGGCGTTTAAGCAAGATTTTAGCAATTGTATTCAATTTTTCTATCACAACACTCATCACTTTTCCCGCTCTTGATTCTCTATAATTATTATAATATTCTATAAGCTCCAAGTAGGTTATGGGTTCTTCCATAACAGCAGTTTTTAATTTTTAGGTTTTTCAAAATTTTATGGATTTTTGGGTATATGAGAAAAGTAAAACAAGACAAAAAGAAACTAGACAAAAGTAAACTAAGAAAAATAAAACAAGACAGAAATAAACTAAGCACAAATAAACTAGGCAAAAGTAAACTAAGCAAAACAAAGTAAAACAAAATAAAAACAGAGAGAGAGGTAGAGTGTACTCCCCAGGTGAATTTATGAGTAGAGCTATGCCTCCCCGGCAACGGCGCCAGAAAACAGTCTTGATAACCCACAAGTATAGGGGATCGCATCAGTCTTCGCGGGTAGTGAAACCCAATTTATTGATTCGACACAAGGGGAGACAAAGAATACTTGAAAGCCTTAACAGCGGAGTTGTCAATTCAGCTGCACACTGGAAACGGACTTGCTCGCAAGAGTTTATCGATAGTAACAGTTTTATAGCGATAGCGAGTAGTGAAATAACAGCGAGCAGAGTAACAGAGACAGCAGTAATGATTATAGTAAACAACAGGATTAAAATACGTAGGCACGGGGACGGATAACGGGCGTTGCATGGATGAGAGAAACTCATGTAACAATCAAGCAGGGCATTTGCAGATAATAATAAAACGGTGTCCAAGTACAAAGCAATCAATAGGCATGTGTTCCAATTATAGTCGTACGTGCTCGCAATGAGAAACTTGCACAACATCTGACGTGGGCATTACCCTTCGGGTAACCAATGTTGCTCTACCCTACGTGGTCCAACAGGAGGCTCATGAAGGAACCCGACGGCAAGATGGGCCACTAGGGCGGTGCGACGGAAGATTACTTGGAGTACAAGACGCGGAGGAAGCCGACCAAGGAAAGATTGGAGATAGATCTACTGTAAAACCTACTCGTACTCGATTAGATCTCTCTGGACCTGGCCACCTATATAAAGGCCAGGAGAGGGGCTATCGAGGGGGACAATCAATCTTAGCAATACTAGCCAGCAGAAGCTTAGAACTAGGTTACCCTAGCAACCAACATCTCGACGAGATCACAGCCGAACTATTCGGCACCCCATTGTAACCTGTTTTCATCATAATCAAAGAACAGACAGGCAGTACGTAAGGGTTTTACCTCATCGAGGGCCCCGAACCTGGGTAAATCGCTCTCCCCGCTTGTCCGTGAACCGATGTCTCGTGTCGGCTTGCGGGATTCCATCAACCCTAAGCCCCTATCGGAGGGCATTGCCGAGGAGCACCCTCGACAATTGGCGCCGTTCGTGGGAAGCCTGTCGGCACAAGGCGGGGCATCGGCAGTACCAGTCACGTCTGCAGCGTTCGTGCTCGAGTCACCAACACCTCCAGATCCAAACGGTCCGATTCGTTGCGGATCCTACGAGTTCGTGCCTCACCTCAAGACGTCGCACTCGATTCCTGCGGAATCATGTGACAACATGACCACCACTTTCGGAGGGGTCCACTTCATCATCGACTCCGGAGGCTTTCTTTGCCTCCCAAGGACGGATACGTCCGGTTTGGGCCCCTCGGTTTCGGCAGAGGATACCTTGGCAACAACCTTGGGAATTCCACCCAGAAGCACGCATGGAGGCAGCCGAGGAAGTTTCGACCCCGCAGCGGGGCGAAAGAAAAGGCGAAGGGAATTATACCATGGAGAAGAAGAACGTGCAGCGCCTCACCCTCGACAGTCCGAACGGGAACAGGAGGGCGTGCAATCGATCCATGGCCGCGCTCGTTCACCGCACTTATCGGCCACGGAGCAACTCGATGCACCATGCAATCTCCACTCCTATATCGACCCAAAGGACGGTCGGGAGAAATCCAGTCACCTATTGAAGAACTGCCGACACTTCTTGGAGATTCGACAGTTCTGCGACGACCTCAGGAGCGAAGCTATATCAAGAGTCCGCATGATGGAGAAGAGGGCAAGACCCTACAGCTATCGGGCAGAGCCATATGTGCCGGAGCCATACGAACCAATGGAGAAGGACGAGTATGTACCAGCCGAGGTATTCCCAGAACCACGCGGGCATGTCAGCATGATCCATAAAACCAGCTTTTCAAAAAGGGAAATCAAGAAATTCTCGCGAGAAGTGAAGTACGCAGAAGTCGCTATGGTCGACACACCCGAATTCATCGATTGGTCGGAACAAAGTATCTCCTTCGACAGGAAAGATCACCCAAAAGCCGTCCCTAGACCAGGCCATGCAGCTCTAGTCCTCGAGGCGCAGATCGGAGGGTACAACATGAGCAAAGTATTCATGGACGGAGGAAGCGGCTTAAACCTACTATTCGCCAACACAATGAGAGCAATGGGTTTAACAGTCGATATGCTAAGAGAATCCGACACAGGATTCCATGGCATTATACCGACTCGACCCGCTTATTCTCTTGGAAAAACGTCAATGGATGTGGTCTTCGGCACGCCCACCAATTTCAGGAAAGAAAAGATCGAGTTCGAAGTTGTTGACTGGGAGTCTCAATATCATGCCATCCTCGGAAGGCCGGCGTTTGCCAAGTTTATGGACGTGCCTCATTACGCGTACCTAAAACTGAAGATGCCAGGCAACAACGGAACCCCGATAACCGTTCACGGAAGCTTTGCCCGATCAGACACCAGTGACAGGGAGTTCCAGAAGATCGCTTCGAAATTCGGCGCTAAGGACGAACTCAATGCGATCGACGCGACCGTGGATCATACGCAGCCGCCAGCCGACAACCGAAGCGCAAGATCCGACGAGTTTGATACTACAAAGGAAGCCAAGAAGCTGCAGGTGCACCCCACTGACCCGAAGAAAACGGTCAATATATCGGCTGACCTTACGGACGCATAGGAAGGCGCGCTCATCGAGTTCCTCCGTAAGCGGCCGGGAGATATTTGCATGGGAACCATCCGACATGCCAGGTATCCCCGGGGAACTCGCTGAGCACGCCCTTAATGTTGACCCGACAGCCAAACCAGTGCAGCAGTCGATGCGTCGATTCTCTGAACCCAAGAGGAGAGCAATTGGTGAAGAAATCAATCGACTTCGTAAAGCAGGATTTATCCGAGAGCTCAAGGAAAAAAAGTGGGTGGCTAACCCTGTCATGGTACCCAAAAAGGACACCATCGCTCTGCGTATCTGTATCGATTACACCGGCCTCAACAAACACTATCCGAAAGACCACTTCCCGCTGCCCAGAATTGACCAGATAGTCGATTCCACAGCCGGGTGCGACCGCCTCTCCTTCCTCGATGCCTACTCTGGGTATAACCAGATCAAATTGAAGAAGGAAGATCATGAGCTAACCGCGTTCATCACCCCACACGGCGTTTTCTGCTACAACGTCATGACCTTCGGGTTGAAAAATGCGGGAGCAACTTACCAACGTTGCATGCAAGCTTGCCTTGGAGAGCAGATCGGGCGAAACATCGAAGTCTATATTGACGATATCGTGGTAAAAACGAAGCACACCGCCACCCTCGTCGACGATTTGCGGGAGACCTTCGATAACCTAGACAGGTATAAGATCAAGTTGAATCCCAAAAAATGCTTCTTCGGAGTAACAGGGGGGCAAGTGCTAGGATACTTCATCTCGGCCAGGGGGATCGAAGCCAACCCTTTGAAAATTAAAGCTATTCTCGACATGGAGCCGCCAACGAATCTGCATCAAGTGCGGCGGTTGGCGGGACGTTTAGCAGCGCTCGGCGGGTTCATCGCCAAGCTAGGAGAAAAAGCTTTGCCTTTCTACAACTTGATGAAAAAATCAGAAAAGTTCGAGTGGACAAAGGAGGCGCAGGAATCTTTCGACAACTCTGAAGAGAATCTTGTCGAAGTCTCCAGTCCTTGTAACCCCCGCGAGAAGGAAACGCTGCTCATGTACATAGCTGCGACAGCTCAAGTCTTCAGCAGCGTCTTGGTCGTCGAACGGGAAGAAGCAGGGAGAGTTCATGGCATGCAGAGGCCCGTTTACTATCTCGGCGAAGTACTCACACCCGCAAGACAGAGGTACCCTCATCATCAGAAGCTGGCATATGCGGTATGGAGGTCAGCCCGCAAGCTACGGCACTACTTCACAGAGCATCCGATTGTCGTCGTGAGCGAAGCGCCGTTAAAATATATAATGACCAATCCAGAGGCCACGGGTCGAGTGTCCCAATGGGCTATCGAGATAGCACCTCACGACATAACTTACGTTAACCGGACAGCTATAAAATCCCAAATCCTCCCAGACTTTGTGGCGGATCGGATTCAATCCCGGACACCAGCGGCACCCGACATGTCGGGATCGTGGGTAATGTATTTCGACGGGTCGAAACGAAGCACAGGCGCAGCAGCAGGAGTGGTGCTGGTATCACCACAAGGAGATAAGATGAAGTATATACTACGTATGAACTTCTCTCTGCCGACAAACAATGAAGCAGAATACTGATGCGTGTAGTTGACACGTCCGTTGGGAACCCCAAGAGAAAGGTGTGATGCGCACAGCGGCAAGTTTCCCTCAGTAAGAAACCAAGGTTTAATCGAACTAGTAGGAGTCAAGAAGCACGTTGAAGGTTGATGGCGGCGGGATGTAGTGCGGCGCAACACCAGAGATTCCGGCGCCAACGTGGAACCCGCACAACACAACCAAAGTACTTTGCCCCAACGAAACGAGTGAGGTTGTCAATCTCACCGGCTTGCTGTAACAAAGGATTAACCGTATTGTGTGGAAGATGATTGTTTACAGAGAAAACAATAAAACAAGTATTGCAGCAGATTTGTATTTCAGTATTAAAAGAATGGATCGGGGTCCACAGTTCACTAGAGGTGTCTCTCCCATAAGATAAAAGCATGTTGGGTGAACAAATTACAGTCGGGCAATTGACAAATAGAGAGAGCATAACAATGCACATACATGGCATGATAAGTATAGTGAGATTTAATTGGGCATTACGACAAAGTACATAGACCGCCATCCAATCGCATCTATGCCTAAAAAGTCCACCTTCGGAGTTATCGTCCGAACCCCTTCCGGTATTAAGTTGCAGAGCAACGAGACAATTGCATTAAGTATGGTGCGTAATGTAATCAACAACTACATCCTCGGACATAGCGCCAATGTTTTATCCCTAGTGGCAACAGACACAGCACAACCTTAGAACTTTCGTCACTTGTCCCGGGTGTCAATGCAGGCATGAACCCACTATCGAGCATAAATACTCCCTCTTGAAGTTAAAAGCAAAAACTTGGCCGAGCCTCTACTAGTAACGGAGAGCATGCAAGATCATAAACAACACATATGTAATAACTTGATAATTAACATAACATGGTATTCTCTATCCATCGGATCCCGACAAACACAACATAGAGTATTACAGATAGATGATCTTGATCATGTTAGGCAGCTCACAAGATCCGACAATGAAGCACAATGAGAAGAAGACAACAATCTAGCTACTGCTATGGACCCATAGTCCAGGGGTGAACTACTCACTCATCACTCCGGAGGCAACCATGGCGGTGTAGAGTCCTCCGGGAGATGAATCCCCTCTCCGGCAGGGTGCCGGAGGAGATCTCCGAATCCCCCGAGATGGGATCGGCGGCGGCGTCTCGGTAAGGTTTTCCGTATCGTGGTTTTTCGCATCAGGGGTTTCGCGACGGAGGCTTTAAGTAGGCGGAAGGGCAGAGTCGGCGGCCGGACGAGGGGCCCACACCATAGGGCGGCGCGGGACCCCCTTGGCCGCGCCGCCATGTGGTGTCGCCACCTCGTGGCCCCACTTCGTATGCTCTTCGGTCTTCTGGAAGGTGCGTGGCAAAATAGGCCCCTAGGTCTTCGTTTCGTCCAATTCCGAGAATATTTCGTTACTAGGATTTCTGAAACCAAAAACAGCAGAAAACGAGAGCCGACACTTCGGCATCTTGTTAATAGGTTAGTTCCAGAAAATGCACGAATATGACATAAAGTGTGCATAAAACATGTAGGCATCATCAATAATATGGCATAGAACATAAGAAATTATCGATACGTCGGAGACGTATCAAGCATCCCCAAGCTTAGTTCTGCTCGTCCCGAGGAGGTAAAACGATAACAAAGATAATTTCTGAAGTGACATGCCATCATAACCTTGATCATACTATTTGTAAACATATGTAGTGGATGCAGCGATCAAAACAATGGTAATGTCATGAGTAAACAAGTGAATCATAAAGCAAAGACTTTTCATGAATAGTACTTCAAGACAAGTATTAATAAGTCTTGCATAAGAGTTAACTCATAAAGCAATAAATGAAAGTAAAGGCATTGAAGCAACACAAAGGAAGATTAAGTTTCAGCGGTTGCTTTCAACTTGTAACATGTATATCTCATGGATAATTGTCAACATAGAGTAATATAACAAGTACAATATGCAAGTATGTAGGAATCAATGCACAGTTCACACAAGTGTTTGCTTCTTGAGGTGGAGAGAGATAGGTGAACTGACTCAACATAAAAGTAAAAGAATGGTCCTTCAAAGAGGAAAGCATCGATTGCTATATTTGTGCTAGAGCTTTTATTTTGAAAACATGAAACAATTTTGTCAACGGTAGTAATAAAGCATATGAGTTATGTTCATTATATCTTACAAGTTGCAAGCCTCATGCATAGTATACTAATAGTGCCCGCACCTTGTCCTAATTAACTTGGACTACCGGATCTTTGCAATGCACATGTTTTAACCAAGTGTCACAATGGGGTACCTCCATGCCGCCTGTACAAAGGTCTAAGGAGAAAGCTCGCATTTTGGATTTCTCGCTTTTGATTATTCTCAACTTAGACATCCATACCGGGACAACATGGACAACAGATAATGGACTCCTCTTTAATGCATAAGCATGTGGCAACAATTATTATTCTCATATGAGATTGAGGATATGTGTCCAAGACTGAAACTTCCACCATGAATCATGGCTTTAGTTAGCGGCCCAAAGTTCTTCTCTAACAATATGCATGCTCCAACCATAAAGGTGGTAGATCTCTCTTACTTCAGACAAGACGGACATGCATAGCAACTCACATGATATTCAACAAAGAATAGTTGATGGCGTCCCCGGAAGCATGGTTATCGCACAACAAGCAACTTAATAAGAGATAAAGTGCATAAGTACATATTCAATACCACAATAGTTTTTAAGCTATTTGTCCCATGAGCTATATATTGCAAAGGTGAATGATGGAATTTTAAAGGTAGCACTCAAGCAATTTACTTTGTAATGGCGGATAAATACCATGTAGTAGGTAGGTATGGTGGACACAAATGGCATAGTGGTTGGCTCAAGTATTTTGGATGCATGAGAAGTATTCCCTCTCGATACAAGGTTTAGGCTAGCAAGGTTATTTGAAACAAACACAAGGATGAACGGTACAACAAAACTCACATAAAAGTCATATTGTAAACATTATAAGACTCCATACCGTCTTCCTTGTTGTTCAAAACTCAAAACTAGATGTTATCTAGACTCTAGAGAAACCAAATATGCAAACCAAATTAGCAAGCTCTAAGTATTTCTTCATTAATGGGTGCAAAGTATATGATGCAAGAGCTTAAACATTAGCACAACAATTGCCAAGTATCAAATTATCCAAGACATTTTAGAGTTACTACATGTAGTATTTTCCAATTCCAACCATATAACAATTTAACGAAGAAGAAACTTCGCCATGAATACTATGAGTAGAGCCTAAGGACATATTTGTCCATATGCTACAGCGGAGCGTGTCTCTCTCCCATAAAGTGAATGCTAGGATCCATTTTATTTAAACAAAACAAATAATAAAAACAAACCGACGCTCCAAGCAAAGTACATAAGATGTGACGGAATAAAAATATAGTTTCAGGGGAGGAACCTGATAATGTTGTCGATGAAGAAGGGGATGCCTTGGGCATCCCCAAGCTTAGACGCTTGAGTCTTCTTAAAATATGCAGAGGTGAACCACCGGGGCATCCCCAAGCTTAGAGCTTTCACTCTCCTTGATCATATTGCATCATACTCCTCTCTTGATCCTTGAAAACTTCCTCCACACCAAACTCGAAACAACTCATTAGAGGGTTAGTGCATAATAAAAATTCACATGTTCAGAGGTGACACAATCATTCTTAACACTTCTGGACATTGCATAAAGCTACTTGGACATTAATGGATCAAAGAAATTCATCCAACATAGCGAAAGAGGCAATGCAAAATAAAAGGCAGAATCTGTCAAAACAGAACAGTCCGTAAAGATGGATTTTATTAGGCCACCAGACTTGCTCAAATGAAAATGCTCAAATTGAATGAAAGTTGCGTACATATCTGAGGATCATGCACGTAAATTGGCTTAATTTTCTGAGCTTCCTACGGGGAGGTAGACCCAGATTCGTGACAGCAAGGAAATCTGGAACTGCGCAGTAATCCAAATCTAGTACTTACTTTACTATCAAAGACTTTACTTGGCACAACAAAACATAAAACTAAGATAAGGAGAGGTTGCTACAGTAGTAAACAACTTCCAAGACACAAATATAAAACAAAGTACTGTAGCAAAATAACACATGGGTTATCTCCCAAGAAGTTCTTTCTTTTTAGCCATTAAGATGGGCTCAACGAGTTTTAATGATGCACTCGCAAGAAATAGTATGTGAAGCAAAAGAGAGCATCAAGAGGCAAATTCAAAACACATTTAAGTCTAACATGCTTCCTATGCATAGGAATCTTGTAAATAAACAAGTTCAAGAAGAGCAAAGTAACAAGCATAGGAAGATAAAACAAGTGTAGCTTCAAAAATTTCAGCACATAGAGAGGTGTTTTAGTAACATGAAAATTTCTACAATCATATTTTCCTCTCTCATAATAATTTTCAGTAGCATCATGAGCAAACTCAACAATGTAACTATCACATAAAGCACTCTTATCATGAGTCTCATGCATAAAATTATTACTCTCCATGTAAGCATAATCAATTTTATTAGTTGTAGTGGGAGCAAATTCAACAAAGTGGCTATCATCATATATAGGAGGCATATTGTAATCATGAAAGAAAATTTTCTCCTCAATGCTTGGGGGACTAAAAAGATCCTGCTCATCGAGCCAGCTTCCCCAAGCTTAGAATTTTCCATAGCATTAGCAACAATGGTGTTCAAAGCATCCATAGTAATAACATTCCCATTAGCATGCATATAAAGTTCCATGGGTTTTTTAATTCTCTCTTCAAACACATCATGTCCTAATTCAAGATAAAGTTCATAAAGATCTCTCATATTTTTGTTGTTTTCCATTATGCTTAACTAGTGAAATAAAAACATGCATGATATTAAGTAAAGTAAAACAAGTAACTAATTTTTTTGTGTTTTTGATATAGCGAACAAGACAGTAAATAAAGTAAAGCTAGCAACTAATTTTTTGCGTTTTTGATATAATGCAGCAAACAAAGTAGTAAATAAAATAAAGCAAGACAAAAACAAAGTAAAGAGATTGAGAAGTGGAGACTCCCCTTGCAGCGTGTCTTGATCTCCCCGGCAACGGCGCCAGAAATTTGCTTGATGCGTGTAGTTGACACGTCCGTTGGGAACCCCAAGAGGAAGGTGTGATGCGCACAGCGGCAAGTTTCCCTCGATAAGAAACCAAGGTTTAATCGAACCAGGTAGGAGTCAAGAAGCACGTTGAAGGTTGATGGCGGCGGGATGTAGTGCGGCGCAACACCGGAGATTCGGCGCCAACGTGGAACACGCACAACACAACCAAAGTACTTTGCCCCAACGAAACGGTGAGGTTGTCAATCTCACCGGCTTGCTGTAACAAAGGGTTAACCGTATTGTGTGGAAGATGATTGTTTGCGAGAGAAAACGATAAAACAAGTATTGCGAGCAGATTTGTATTTCGGTATTAAAAGAATGGACCGGGGTCCACAGTTCACTAGAGGTGTCTCTCCCATAAGATAAAAGCATGTTGGGTGAACAAATTACAGTCGGGCAATTGACAAATAGAGAGAGCATAACAATGCACATACATGGCATGATAAGTATAGTGAGATTTAATTGGGCATTACGACAAAGTACATAGACCGCCATCCAGTCGTATCTATGCCTAAAAAGTCCACCTTCGGGTTATCGTCCGAACCCCTTCCGGTATTAAGTTGCGAAGCAACGGACAATTGCATTAAGTATGGTGCGTAATGTAATCAACAACTACATCCTCGGACATAGCGCCAATGTTTTATCCCTAGTGGCAACGACACAGACACAACCTTAAAAATTTCTGTCACTCGTCCCGGTGTCAATGCGAGGCATGAACCCACTATCGAGCATAAATACTCCCTCTTGGAGTTAAAAGCAAAAACTTGGCCGGAGCCTCTACTAGTAACGGAGAGCATGCAAGATCATAAACAACACATATGTAATAACTTGATAATTAACATAACATGGTATTCTCTATCCATCGGATCCCGACAAACACAACATAGAGTATTACGGATAGATGATCTTGATCATGTTAGGCAGCTCACAAGATCCGACAATGAAGCACAATGAGGAGAAGACAACCATCTAGCTACTGCTATGGACCCATAGTCCAGGGGTGAACTACTCACTCATCACTCCGGAGGCGACCATGGCGGTGTAGAGTCCTCCGGGAGATGAATCCCCTCTCCGGCGGGGTGCCGGAGGAGATCTCCAGAATCCCCCGAGATGGGATCGGCGGTGGCGGCGTCTCAGTAAGGTTTTTCGTATCGTGGTTTTTCGCATCAGGGGTTTCGCGACGGAGGCTTTAAGTAGGCGGAAGGGCAGAGTCGGGGGCCTGACGAGGGGCCCACACCATAGGGCGGCGCGGGCCCCCCTTGGCCGCGCCGCCATGTGGTGTCGCCACCTCAAGTATTTGCTTATATCACTCTTGGGTCAACACGAAGGTTAGTGACGCAGAAGG